>NC_056453.1:47581458-47666458 GCF_018296145.1 Oncorhynchus tshawytscha | reverse complement strand
AGGTAGCCTAGTGGTTAGAGCAGGTAGCCTAGTGGTTAGAGGCAGGTAGCCTAGTGGTTCAAATCAAATCAAATCTTATTTGTCACATACACATGGTTAGCAGATGTTAATGCGAGTGTAGCGAAATGCTTGTGCTTCTAGTTCGACAATGCAGTAATAACCAACAAGTAATCTAACTAACAATTCCAAAAAAAACTACTGTCTTATACACAGTGTAAGGGGATAAAGAATATGTACATAAGGATATATGAATGAGTGATGGTACAGAGCAGCATAGGCAAGATACAGTAGATGGTATCGAGTACAGTATATACATATGAGATGAGTATGTAAACAAAGTGGCATAGTTAAAGTGGCTAGTGATACATGTATTACATAAGGATGCAGTCGATGATATAGAGTACAGTATCTACGTATGCATATGAGATGAATAATGTAGGGTAAGTAACATTATATAAGGTAGCATTGTTTAAAGTGGCTAGTGATATATTTACATCATTTCCCATCAATTCCCATTATTAAAGTGGCTGGAGTTGAGTCAGTGTCATTGACAGTGTGTTGGCAGCAGCCACTCAATGTTAGTGGTGGCTGTTTAACAGTCTGATGGCCTTGAGATAGAAGCTGTTTTTCAGTCTCTCGGTCCCAGCTTTGATGCACCTGTACTGACCTCGCCTTCTGGATGATAGCGGGGTGAACAGGCAGTGGCTCGGGTGGTTGATGTCCTTGATGATCGTTATGGCCTTCCTGTAACATCGGGTGGTGTAGGTGTCCTGGAGGGCAGGTAGTTTGCCCCCGGTGATGCGTTGTGCAGACCTCACTACCCTCTGGAGAGCCTTACGGTTGAGGGCGGAGCAGTTGCCGTACCAGGCGCTGATACAGCCCACCAGGATGCTCTCGATTGTGCATCTGTAGAAGTTTGTGAGTGCTTTTGGTGACAAGCTGAATTTCTTCAGCCTCCTGAGGTTGAAGAGGCGCTGCTGCGCCTTCTTCACGATGCTGTCTGTGTGAGTGGACCAATTCAGTTTGTCTGTGATGTGTATGCCGAGGAACTTAAAACTTGCTACCCTCTCCACTACTGTTCCATCGATGTGGATAGGGGGGTGTTCCCTCTGCTGTTTCCTGAAGTCCACAATCATCTCCTTAGTTTTGTTGACGTTGAGTGTGAGGTTATTTTCCTGACACCACACTCCGAGGGCCCTCACCTCCTCCCTGTAGGCCGTCTCGTCGTTGTTGGTAATCAAGCCTACCACTGTTGTGTCGTCCGCAAACTTGATGATTGAGTTGGAGGCGTGCGTGGCCACGCAGTCGTGGGTGAACAGGGAGTACAGGAGAGGGCTCAGAACGCACCCTTGTGGGGCCCCAGTGTTGAGGATCAGCGGGGAGGAGATGTTGTTGCCTACCCTCACCACCTGGGGGCGGCCCGTCAGGAAGTCCAGTACCCAGTTGCACAGGGCGGGGTCGAGACCCAGGGTCTCGAGCTTGATGACGAGCTTGGAGGGTACTATGGTGTTGAATGCCGAGCTGTAGTCGATGAACAGCATTCTCACATAGGTATTCCTCTTGTCCAGATGGGTTAGGGCAGTGTGCAGTGTGGTTGAGATTGCATCGTCTGTGGACCTATTTGGGCGGTAAGCAAATTGGAGTGGGTCTAGGGTGTCAGGTAGGGTGGAGGTGATATGGTCCTTGACTAGTCTCTCAAAGCACTTCATGATGACGGATGTGAGTGCTACGGGGCGGTAGTCGTTTAGCTCAGTTACCTTAGCTTTCTTGGGAACAGGAACAATGGTGGCCCTCTTGAAGCATGTGGGAACAGCAGACTGGTATAGGGATTGATTGAATATGTCCGTAAACACACCAGCCAGCTGGTCTGCGCATGCTCTGAGGGCGCGGCTGGGGATGCCGTCTGGGCCTGCAGCCTTGCGAGGGTTAACACGTTTAAATGTCTTACTCACCTCGGCTGCAGTGAAGGAGAGAACGCATGTTTTCATTGCAGGCCGTGTCAGTGGCACTGTATTGTCCTCAAAGCGGGCAAAAAAGTTATTTAGTCTGCCTGGGAGCAAGACATCCTGGTCCGTGACTGGGCTGGATTTCTTCCTGTAGTCCGTGATTGACTGTAGAGCCTGCCACATGCCTCTTGTGTCTGAGCCGTTGAATTGAGTTTCTACTTTGTCTCTGTACTGACGCTTAGCTTGTTTAATAGCCTTGCGGAGGGAATAGCTGCACTGTTTGTATTCGGTCATGTTACCAGTCACCTTGCCCTGATTAAAAGCAGTGGTTCGTGCCTTCAGTTTCACACGAATGCTGCCATCAATCCACGGTTTCTGGTTAGGGAATGTTTTAATCGTTGCTATGGGAACGACATCTTCAACGCACGTTCTAATGAACTCGCTCACCGAATCAGCGTATTCGTCAATGTTGTTATCTGACGCAATACGTAGCCTAGTGGTTAGAGCAGGTAGCCTAGTGGTTAGAGCAGGTAGCCTAGTGGTTAGAGCGTTGGACTAGTAACCGAAAAGGTTGCAAGATCAAATCCCTGAGCTGACAAGGTACAAATCTGTCTTTCTGACCATGAACAATGCAGTTAACCTACTGTTCCTAGACCGCCATTGAAAATAAGAATTTGTTCTTCACTGACTTGCCTCGTCAGATAAATAAAGATACATTTATATTGAAGTCTGTGACTTCTTTCTTTATCATACCTTACTTTGACATCTATTTGAATAATGAGCCTACTAGTAATCAGACAAACGTTGGCAGTTGTGAAGAACGTAGAGATATCTTCCCTTCCAGAGAATGTTTCACATTAAACTAGTCATCAGTGATTTCAAACTCTTTGACAACTCTGTAGTTTCTCCATGGCAGTGTTACCTTGAAAACACAACACTGCTAACAAATACAATATTGTCAATTTATGGGAACACAGTTGAATAAAACTAGGGAGAAAAGAAACAGATTTAAATAAGTTAAGAGTTCATTAAAGTGACAGGTAAACTCCTTATCCAATGGCTTGGAGGACTGGACTCCAGTCAGGGTCTATAAATAACCACTAATGTGATAGACCATAATTCAGAAATGTTTATAAACTGAGTGGTTCCTGCCCTGAATGCTGATTGGTTGACAGCCGTGGTATTTCAGACTGTATACCACGGGTATAACATTCTTAATTTTTTTTCTGCTCTAATTACGTTGGTAACCAGTTAATAACAGCAATGAGGCACCTCGAGGGTTTGTGGTATTTGGCCAATATACCACAGCTAAGGGCTGTGTCCAGGCACTCCGGCTTGTGTCGTGGCGAAGAACACCCCTTAGCTGTGGTAAATTGGCTATATACCCCCTGAGGTGCCTTATTTGTAATATATAACACCTTGACATAGCCTCTCCCCTCTCCTCTACCTCCTGTCCCCAACTCTCTGCCTGTCCTCTCCTCCTGTCCCCACCTCTCCCCTCTCCTCTACCTCCTGTCCCCACCTCTCTGCCTGTCCTCTCCTCCTGTCCCCACCTCTCCCTCTCCTCTACCTCCTGTCCCCACCTCTCTGCCTGTCCTCTTCTCCTGTCCCCACCTCTCCCCTCTCCTCTACCTCCTGTCCCCAACTCTCTGCCTGTCCTCTCCTCCTGTCCCCACCTCTTCCCTCTCCTCTACCTCCTGTCCCCAACTCTCTGCCTGTCCTCTTCTCCTGTCCCCACCTCTTCCCTGTCCTCTTCTCCTGTCCCCCACTCTCTGCCTCTCCTCTACCTCCTGTCCCCAACCTCTGCCTGTCCTCTCCTCCTGTCCCCACCTCTCCCCTGTCCTCTACCTCCTGTCCCCAACTCTCTGCCTGTCCTCTCCTCCTGTCCCCACCTCTCCCCTGTCCTCTCCTCCTGTCCCCACCTCTCCCCTGTCCTCTCCTCCTGTCCCCACCCTCTCCCCTGTCCTCTCCTCCTGTCCCCACCTCTCCCCTGTCCTCTCTTCCTGTCCCCACCTCTCTCCCCCTCCTCTACCTCCTGTCCCCAACTCTCTGCCTGTCCTCTCCTCCTGTCCCCGCCTCTCCCCTGTCCTCTCCTCCTGCCCCCAACTCTCTGCCTGTCCTCTCCTCCTGTCCCCACCTCTCTCCCTGTCCTCTCCTCCTGTCCCCACCTCTCTCCCTGTCCTCTCCTCCTGTCCCCACCTCTCCCCTGTCCTATCCTCCTGTCCCCAACTCTCTGCCTGTCCTCTTCTCCTGTCCCCACCTCTCCCCTGTCCTCTCCTCCTGCCCCCACCTCTCTCCCTGTCCTCTTCTCCTGTCCCCACCTCTCCCCTGTCCTATCCTCCTGTCCCCAACTCTCTGCCTGTCCTCTTCTCCTGTCCCCACCTCTCCCCTGTCCTCTCCTCCTGCCCCCACCTCTCTCCCTGTCCTATCCTCCTGTCCCCACCTCTCTCCCTGTCCTCTCCTCCTGTCCCCACCTCTCTCCCTGTCCTCTCCTCCTGTCCCCACCTCTCTCCCTGTGCTCTCCTCCTGTTCTCACCTCTCTCCCTGTCCTCTCCTCCTGTCCCCACCTCTCTCCCTGTCCTCTCCTCCTGTCCCCACCTCTCTCCCTGTGCTCTCCTCCTGTTCTCACCTCTCTCCCTGTCCTCTCCTCCTGTCCCCACCTCTCTCCCTGTCCTCTCCTCCTGTTCTCACCTCTCTCCCTGTGCTCTCCTCCTGTTCTCACCTCTCTCCCTGTCCTCTCCTCCTGTCCCCACCTCTCTCCCTGTCCTCTCCTCCTGTCCCCACCTCTCTCCCTGTCCTCTCCTCCTGTCCCCACCTCTCTCCCTGTGCTCTCCTCCTGTTCTCACCTCTCTCCCTGTCCTCTCCTCCTGTCCCCACCTCTCTCCCTGTCCTCTCCTCCTGTTCTCACCTCTCTCCCTGTCCCCTCCTGTCCCCACCTCTCTCCCTGTGCTCTCCTCCTGTTCTCACCTCTCTCCCTGTCCTCTCCTCCTGTCCCCACCTCTCTCCCTGTGCTCTCCTCCTGTTCTCACCTCTCTCCCTCTCCTCTACCTCCTGTTCTCACCTCTCTCCCTGTGCTCTCCTCCTGTCCCCACCTCTCTCCCTCTCCTCTACCTCCTGTTCTCACCTCTCTCCCTCTCCTCTACCTACTTCTCTTCCTCCTTGGGAAGATCTAATTTGCATACGCCTTGTGTTCTCTCTCCTTCTCAAGGAGAGATGACTTGAGGAGTATGTAACTGAGATCTTCCCCCTCTCTAATGCATCCAGATGGATGGAGTGAGAGGGAAAACACGGATATGAGTCAAGGTTCGGATGGATGAGGCGAGAGGGAAAACACGGAGATGGGTCAAGGTTCAGAAGGATTGAGTGAGAGGGAACACACAGAGGTGGAAGCAGGGACTCGGAGCTGGGTAAGATCTGGGGCCGTAAGAGTAAGAGTGTTGGTCTAGGATCAGTCTAAGATCAGTCTAGGATCAGCTCCTCTGAGTTTTCAACTCTCTAGAGACAGCAGGAGCGGTTGAGAAACTCTGAAAGATCGGCTATGAACTGACATTTCCTCCTGAGGTGCTGACTTGTTGCACTCTCGACAACTACTGTGATTATTATTTGACCCTGCTGGTCTTTTATGAACATTTGAACATCTTGGCCACGTTCTGTTATAATCTCCACCTGGCACAGCCAGAAGAGGACTGGCCACCCCACATAGCCTGGTTCCTCTCTAGGTTTCTTCCTAGGTTTTGGCCTTTCTAGGGAGTTTTTCCTAGCCACCGTGCTTCTGCACCTGCATTGCTTGCTGTTTGGGGTTTTAGGCTGGGTTTCTGTACAGCACTTTAGGCTTTACAGATGCTCCCCACCCCCCTGCAACCCATCTAATTCACCCTGCACGTAGGAGCCATGTGGAATTCCGGGTCTCTAGTAACGTTTGGAACGGCCCGATCTGCGGCCAAGAACCGCAAGTTCATTTCGGACTTTGCTGCCTTTCTGTCCTTTGACTTTTTGGCCCTGACAGGAGACATGGATCAGCTACTCCAGCAACTCTCTCTCTCGTCATCTGACTACGTGTTCTTTCATAGTCTGAGAGCATCTGGTTGTCATGGTGATGGCACAGGGGGCCTCATTTCTCCCAAATGGAGATTTTTTCTTCCCTCTCTCACCTGTCCATCTCCTCATTTGAATTATATGCTGTCGCCGTCACTTGTCCACTCAAGCTTAACATTGTTGTTATCTATCGCCCACCAGGTGTCCTTGGAGACTTCCTCAATGAGCTTGACACCTTGATAAGCTCATTTCATGACGATGACTCACCGCCCTTCGTACTTGGCGACTTCAATCCTCCCGACGCCTTCGATTCATTTCTTTTCAACTCTCTCTTTCCCCTCCTTTCCCACTTTTGACCCCACCTTTTCCCAGTCTCATCCAACTCTCAAGGCAGGCTCATACGCTTGACCTCATCTTCACTAGAGGCTGTTTTAATCTCACTGTAACCTCCCTCCAGGTCTCTGATCACTACTTAGTTTCCTTTACTGTCTCCCTCTCCTCCAAACCTAACCATTCAGCCCCTTACCCAGATGGTCATGGTCGTCGCAATCTTTTGTATTCTCTTTCCTTTTCTATTCTATCTCTCCATTCTGCTAAATCCTCTCTGATGTCTTCTGATTCTGCCTCATCGACTCTACCCTCCTCCCTTTCCGCATACTATGACTCTCTCTGTCCCCTTTCCTCCCGGCTCGGCCTTCCCCTCTTGCTCTGTGGCTGAGTGACGTATTGTGATCTTACAGAACAGAGCTGTGGGCAGCTGAGATACTCATTGTGATCTTACAGAACAGAGCTGTGGGCAGCTGAGATATTCATTGTGTGCTTACAGAACAGGGCTGTGGGCAGCTGAGATACTCATTGTGATCTTACAGAACAGAGCTGTGGGCAGCTGAGATACTCATTGTGATCTTACAGAACAGAGCTGTGGGCAGCTGAGATACTCATTGTGATCTTACAGAACAGGGCTGTGGGCAGCAGATATTCATTGTGTGCTTACAGAACAGGGCTGTGGGCAGCTGAGATACTCATTGTGATCTTACAGAACAGAGCTGTGGGCAGCTGAGATACTCATTGTGATCTTACAGAACAGGGCTGCGGGCAGCTGAGATACTCATTGTGATCTTACAGAACAGAGCTGTGGGCAGCTGAGATACTCATTGTGATCTTACAGAACAGGGCTGCAGGCAGCTGAGATACTCATTGTGATCTTACAGAACAAGGCTGTGGGCAGCTGAGCTGAAAGGGAGAAAAACTATATCCATCCTACCACACCCTCCACTCTACCTTCTCTTCTGTATCCACTGCTAAAGCCACTTTCTATTGTTCTAAATGTCCAACTTCTGCCTTTAAAAACTTCTTCGGGGTTGATGAGTCCCCTTGCGGGACGGTTGAGCTAACGTAGGCTAATGTGATTAGCATGAGGTTGAGCTAACGTAGGCTAATGTGATTAGCATGAGGTTGAGCTAACGTAGGCTAATGTGATTAGCATGAGGTTGAGCTAACGTAGGCTAATGTGATTAGCATGAGGTTGAGCTAACGTAGGCTAATGTGATTAGCATGAGGTTGAGCTAACGTAGGCTAATGTGATTAGCATGAGGTTGAGCTAACGTAGGCTAATGTGATTAGCATGAGGTTGAGCTAACGTAGGCTAATGTGATTAGCATGAGGTTGAGCTAACGTAGGCTAATGTGATTGCATGAGGTTGAGCATGAGGTAGCATGAGCTAACGTAGGCTAATGCGATTAGCATGAGGTTGAGCTAACGAGGCTAATGTGATTAGCATGAGGTTGAGCTAACGTAGGCTAATGCGATTAGCATGAGGTTGAGCTAACGTAGGCTAATGCGATTAGCATGAGGTTGAGCTAACGTAGGCTAATGCGATTAGCATGAGGTTGTAAGTAAACAAGAACATTTCCCAGGACGTAGACACATCTGATATATACTCATAGAGATGGGCACATAGCAATGGCACTTGTTTTTCTCTCCGATGGACGAGCCAGATCTATAGTGTTGCACCAACATCGTCATCAATGAAGACTTCTCCGAAAAGCCTCAAAGAAAGGAACTGCTGACACAACTAACAGAAGAACAAAAGAAAGGCAACATTGCGTACCTGAAGTATGATCAGCTGGTCGTTCACCCTCCCTCTCGTAGGCCTATGGCAAGTGACTCTGTAACGATCGTTGTCCTCGGATGAGGAATAGGAAGGATCAGACCAAAACACAGCGTCGTAAGTGTCCATGTTAATTTAAATAAATAAACCTGAACACTGCAATAACCACTAAAACAACAAAGAGAGAGAGTGAACAAAACAAAACAATTTCTGTAAGGTGAAGACACACAAAACAGAAAACAACTACCCACAAACACAGGTGGGAACATGCTACATAAATAGAATACCCACCCCAACTCACGCCCTGACCAAACCTAAAATAGAGACATAAAAACGGAACTAAGGTCAGGACGTGACAGTACCCCCCCCCCCCCAAAGGTGGTGGACTCCGGCCGCAAAACCTGAACCTATAGGGGAGGGCCTTTGTGGGCAATGCACCGTGGTGGCGGCTCTGGTGCGGGGCGTAGACCCCATTCCACCTTAGTCTTGGCCCACTTATGTGGCGCCTCTGGAATGGCGACCCTCGCTGCCGATCTCAGACTGGGGACCCTTACAGCGGGCTCCAAATAAGTATGGTTTTCAATCAGGGACAATGATAGACAGAGGGAGATTCTGGCGGCACCAGACAGGCGGGAGACTCTGGCGGCGACGGGCAGGCGGGAGACTCTGGCGGCGACGGACAGGCGGGAGACTCTGGCGGCGACGGACAGGTGGGAGACTCTGGCGGCACCGGACAGGCGGGAGATTCTGGCGGCACCAGACAGGCGGGATACTCTGGTGGCACCAGACAGGCGGGAGACTCTGGCGGCGCCGGACAGGCGGGAGACTCTGGCGGCGCGACGGACAGGCGGAAGACTCTGGCGGCACCGGACAGGGACGGCAGGCGGGAGACTCTGGCGGCGACGGACAGGCGGGAGATTCTGGCGGCACCAGACAGGCGGGAAACTCTGGTGGCACCGGACAGGCGGGAGACTCTGGCGGCGCCGGATAGGCGGGAGACTCTGGCAGCGCCGGACAGGCGGGAGACTTCAATCCTCCCAACGCCTGCCTTCGATTCATTTCATTAGAATTCTGTTAGCTGTGAGTAGGATTCTGCTAGTTGTGAGTAAGATTCTGCTAGCAGTGAGTAGGATTCTGCTAGCAGTGAGTAGGATTCTGCTGGAAGTGAGTAGGATTCTGCTGGAAGTGAGTAGGATTCTGCTAGCAGTGAGTAGGATTCTGCTGGAAGTGAGTAGGATTCTGCTGGAAGTGAGTAGGATTCTGCTATCAGTGAGTAGGATTCTGCTGTCAGTGAGTAGGATTCTGCTAGCAGTGAGTAGGATTCTGCTGGAAGTGAGTAGGATTCTGCTGTAAGTGAGTAGGATTCTGCTAACAGTGAGTAGGATTCTGCTGGAAGTGAGTAGGATTCTGCTGGAAGTGAGTAGGATTCTGCTGGGAGTAGGATTCTGATAGCAGTGAGTAGGATTCTGATATCAGTGAGTAGGATTCTTCTAGCAGTGAGTAGGATTCTGCTAGCAGTGAGTAGGATTCTGCTAGCAGTGAGTAGGATTCTGCTAGCAGTGAGTAGGATTCTGCTGGAAGTGAGTAGGATTCTGCTGGAAGTGAGTAGGATTCTGCTAGCAGTGAGTAGGATTCTGCTAGCAGTGAGTAGGATTCTGCTAGAAGTGAGTAGGATTCTGCTAGCAGTGAGTAGGATTCTGCTAGCAGTGAGTAGGATTCTGCTAGCAGTGAGTAGGATTCTGCTAGCAGTGAGTAGGATTATGCTAGCAGTGAGTAGGATTCTGCTAGAAGTGAGTAGGATTCTGCTAGCAGTGAGTAGGATTCTGCTAGCTGTGAGTAGGATTCTGCTAGCAGTGAGTAGGATTCTGCTAGCTGTGAGTAGGATTTTGCTTGCAGTGAGTAGGATTCTGCTAGCAGTGAGTAGGATTCTGCTAGCAGTGAGTAGGATTCTGCTAGAAGTGAGTAGGATTCTGCTAGCAGTGAGTAGGATTCTGCTAGCTGTGAGTAGGATTCTGCTAGCAGTGAGTAGGAATCTGCTAGCTGTGAGTAGGATTCTGCTAGCAGTGAGTAGGATTCTTCTAGCAGTGAGTAGGATTCTGCTAGCAGTGAGTAGGATTCTGCTAGCAGTGAGTAGTATTCTGCTAGCAGTGAGTAGGACTCTGCTAGCAGTGAGTAAGACTCTGCTAGCAGTGAGTAGGATTCTGCTAGCAGTGAGTAGGATTCTGCTATCAGTGAGTAGGATTCTGCTAGCAGTGAGTAGAATTCTGCTAGCTGTGCTCTCATGGCAGAAGGGGAGACAGAGTGAAAGCTGGGGCTGTGACGGTCTGTTGTTGAATATTCTTCCAGAAAGAGTCTCAGAGTAAGAGTGCTGATTTAGGATCAGTTTAGCCTTTAGACCATATTGAACATTAATCAAATCAAATGTATTTACAGTATAAAGCCCTTCTTACATCAGCTGATATCTCAAAGTGCTGTACAGAAACCCAGCCTAAAACCCCAAACAGCAAGCAATGCAGGTGTAGAAGCACGGTGGCTAGGAAAAACTCCCTAGAAAGGCCAAAACCTAAGAAGAAACCTAGAGAGGAACCAGGCTATGTGGGGTGGCCAGTCCTCTTCTGGCTGTGCCGGGTGGAGATTAGAAACCTAGAGAGGAACCAGGCTATGAGGCGTGGCCAGTCCTCTTCTGGCTGTGCCGGGTGGAGATTATAACAGAACATGGCCAAGATGTTCAAATGTTCATAAATGATCAGCAGGGTCAAATAATAATCACAGTAGTTGTCGAGAGTGCAACAACTCAGCACCTCAGGAGGAAATGTCAGTTCATAGCCGATCTTTCAGAGTTTCTCAACCACTCCTGCTGTCTCTAGAGAGATGAAAACTCAGAGGAGCTGATCCTTGACTGATCCTAGACTGATACTAGACTGATCTTAGACGGATCCTAGACTGATCCTAAACTGATCCTAGACCAACACTCTTACTCTTACGGCCCCAGATCTTACCCAGCTCTGAGTCCCTGCTTCCACCTCTGTGTTTTCCCTCTCACTCAATCCTTCTGAACCTTGACCCATCAACGTGTTTTCCCTCTCCCTCTGTCTGTACTGTTTGGTGTTAGATTCTCTGTGTCCCTGGTTCTGTACTGTTTGGTGTTAGATTATCTGTGTCCCTGGTTCTGTAATGTTTGGTGTTAGATTATCTATGTCCCTGGTTCTGTAATGTTTGGTGTTAGATTCTCTGTGTCCCTCTGTCTGTACTGTTTGGTGTTAGATTCTCTGTGTCCCTGGTTCTGTACTGTTTGGTGTTAGATTCTCTGTGTCCCTCTGTCTGTACTGTTTGGTGTTAGATTCTCTGTGTCCCTCTGTCTGTACTGTTTGGTGTTAGATTCTCTGTGTCCCTGGTTCTGTACTGTTTGGTGTTAGATTCTCTGTGTCCCTCTGTCTGTACAGTTTGGTGTTAGATTCTCTGTGTCCCTCTGTCTGTACTGTTTGGTGTTAGATTCTCTGTGTCCCTGGTTCTGTAATGTTTGGTGTTATATTCTCTGTGTCCCTGGTTCCTCTACTGTTTGGTGTTAGATTATCTGTGTCCCTGGTTCTGTAATGTTTGGTGTTAGATTCTCTGTGTCCCTGGTTCCTCTACTGTTTGGTGTTAGATTATCTGTGTCCCTGGTTCTGTAATGTTTGGTGTTAGATTCTCTGTGTCCCTGGTTCTGTAATGTTTGGTGTTAGATTATCTGTGTCCCTGGTTCTGTAATGTTTGGTGTTAGATTCTCTGTGTCCCTGGTTCTGTAATGTTTGGTGTTAGATTTTCTGTTTCCCTGGTTCTGTAATGTTTGGTGTTAGATTCTCTGTGTCCCTGGTTCTGTAATGTTTGGTGTTAGATTATCTGTGTCCCTGGTTCTGTAATGTTTGGTGTTAGATTCTCTGTGTCCCTGGTTCTGTAATGTTTGGTGTTAGATTCTCTGTGTCCCTGGTTCTGTAATGTTTGGTGTTTGATTCTCTGTGTCCCTGGTTCTGTAATGTTTGGTGATAGATTCTCTGTGTTCCTGGTTTTGTAATGTTTGGTGTTAGATTCTCTGTGTTCCTGGTTTTGTGGGCACTGCCACCAATTGTTATCACCCTGTTTATGTTCAAAAATCCTAACAGGTAGGTAGGTACTGAATTGGTCCACTCACACAGACAGCATCGTGAGGAAGGCGCAGCAGCGCCTCTTCAACCACAGGAGGCTGAAGAAATTCGGCTTGTCACCAAAAGCACTCACAAACTTCTACAGATGCACAATCGAGAGCATCCTGGCGGGCTGTATCACCGCCTGGTATGGCAACTGCACCGCCCTCAACCGTAAGGCTCTCCAGAGGGTAGTGAGGTCTGCACAACGCATCACCGGGGGCAAACTACCTGCCCTCCAGGACACCTACACCACCCGATGCTACAGGAAGGCCATAAAGATCATCAAGGACATCAACCACCCGAGCCACTGCCTGTTCACCCCGCTGTCATCCAGAAGGCGAGGTCAGTACAGGTGCATCAAAGCTGGGACCGAGAGACTGAAAAACAGCTTCTATCTCAAGGCCATCAGACTGTTAAACAGCCACCACTAACATTGAGTGGCTACTGCCAACACACTGTCAATGACACTGACTCTACTCCAGCCACTTTAATCATGGGAATTGATGGGAAATGATGTAAATATATCACTAGCCACTTTAAACAATGCTACCTTATATAATGTTACTTACCCTACATTGTTCATCTCATATGCATACGTTGATACTGTACTCTATATCATCGACTGCATCCTTATGTAATACATGTATCACTAGCCACTTTAACTATGCCACTTGGTTTACATACTTATCTCATATGTATATACTGTACTCGATATCATCTACTGTATCTTGCCTATGCTGCTCTGTACCATCACTCATTCATATATCCTTATGTACATATTCTTTATCCCCTTACACTGTGTATAAGACAGTAGTTTTTTGGAATTGTTAGTTAGATTACTTGTTGGTTATTACTGCATTGTCGGAACTAGAAGCACAAGCATTTCGCTACACTCGCATTAACATCTGCTAACCATGTGTATGTGACAAATAAAATTTGATTTATTGATTTGATTTTGATTTAGGTAGGCAGGCAGGCGGGCGGGCAGGCAGGCAAGCAGGCAGGCGGGTGGTCGGTCCGTACGTCCATCCACGTGTCTGTCTGTCTCTCCGTCCGTCCATGTCTCTGTCTATCTCTCCGTCCGTCCACGTGTCTGTCTGTCTCTCCGTCCATCCGACTGTCCATGTGTCTTTCTCTCTGGCTCTCCATCCATCCATTCTTCTGTCTGTCTGTCTGTCTGTCTGTCTGTCTGTCTGTCTGTCTGTCTGTCTGTCTGTCTGGCTGTCTGGCTGTCTGTCTGTGCCTGCCTGCCTGCCTGTCTGTCTGTCTGTCTGTCTGTCTGTCTGTCTGTCTGTCTGTCTGTCTGTCTGTCTGTCTGTCTGTCTGTCTGTCTGTCTGCCTGCCTGTCTGTCTGTCTGTCTCTCCGTCCGCCCGTCTGTCCGTCTGTCTGTCCATCTGCCCGTCTGCCCGTCTGTCCGTCCGTCCGTCCGTCCGTCCGTCCGTCCGTCCGTCTGTCTGTCTGTCTGTGGGTAGCCAGTCGTTTCCTGTAACAGCTTGTCTGGCTGGAGGCCTGATTGGCTATGAAGCGTGAGTCTTCAGATGTGAGGGTACAGAGAGACAGACATATCTGCCAGCAGTCTCTTCGACGGTGCTGCTGTACCAGACAGACAATGTCAGTAAACGGTTACTGAGGTAATGAAATTTAACAAAGTTAATGAGATTATGTCATTAATTTGGCTGTAAGGTCATCCTCAACTATAAAATGTCTTTATGATTGTAAGATGTGTACACTGTAAAACGCTGCAACACACTGGAGAATATTGGGCAGTTTGACAACTGAAGGGCAGAAAGATCTCACTATCTCTCTGTTTTGGTATGAGGGGCATTTACTCTAAAATTGTTTCAGAGACACAGAACAAGTCATGAGCTCACGTTTCCTACTTTTCTTATGACGTCCGTTTTCCTGTTGAATATTCCCTACTTCACCTGTTTCACCAACAGGCCCTCCCCTCAGCCCCCATGATCCCCCCCCCCTCCCCTCAGCCCCATGATCCCCCTCCCCTCCCCTCCCCTCAGCTTCCTCAGATCCCCCTCCCCTCCCCTCAGCCCCCATGATCCCCATTGATCCCCCTCCCCTCCCCTCAGCCCCCATGATCCCCTCAGCCCTGATCCCCCTCCCTGGTCAGCCCCCATGATCCCCCTCCCCTCCCTCATTTCTCTCCCCCACCATCTCTCTCTGATAATCTCCTGGTATTTCTCTCCCCTCCCCTCAGCCCCCACCCCCCTCCCCTCAGCCTCCCCCTCCCCTCTGATAATCTCCTGGTATTTCTCTCCCCTCACCCCACCTCTCTGATTATCTCCTGGTATTTCTCTCCCCTCACCCCACCTCTAATTATCTCCTGGTATTTCTCCCCTCCCCTCTGGTATTTCTCTCCCCTCACCCACCCACCTCTCTCTAATTATCTCCTGGTATTTCTCTCCCCTCACCCCACCTCTCTCTGATAATCTCCTGGTATTTCTCTCCCCTCACCCCACCTCTCTCTGATAATCTCCTGGTATTTCTCTCCCCTCACCCCACCTCTCTCTGATAATCTCCTGGATTTTCTCCTGTGTGTTTGCCCACCTCCCATCTCTCTAAAGGACCGCATTACTGCCATCTCCACTAACTTGTCAAAACCAGTTTGCGTGCCTATTATCCCCCAAAACTGATTTCCCCATGACTCTTCCGTGGTAGCACCACCCCCTCCACCCTGCCCCCCTCGATTGAAACCCCCCAACACGACCTGTGCACCCCCTAAATAACTCCCTAGCCCCTGCCTGAAGCACTCTACCCCCATCCCAAGCAATCCTGGCAGGAGTTGGACATTTCTCTCTCTCTGTCTCTCAATTCTTTTCAATGAAATGCAAAGGGCTCTATTAACGGTAATGAATTAGAAATTAACAGAAATTTAACAGTTAACATTCTACTCAAAAAATATTTGAAATAGACAGACATTTCAGGTGTTATATTATAGTTGTAGATAGTTGTAGTAGGAGAGGTAAGGGATCAATAAGCAGATAAGGATAGGTGGAATTTACAATGTTGTTTGTGTTCCACTGCGCCTGTTTTCAAGGTACCTTGCTGCTGTGGAAGTTTGGAGATACGGGAGTTTATCAATGTTGTTTGTAGGTCTGAGTGATCTGTGGAAAATGTGTCTCTAATACACATGCTAGGAGCTTAAGAAGAGCAGCTCATTTTGTGGACGGTGGGCTCATATCCGGTCTTCTCTTGATAGCCAGGTGTGTCTGTAGCAAACTCTCTCTCTCTCCCTCTCTCCCTCTCTCACTCTCTCTCGCTCTACGTCTCTCTCTCCCCAATCCTTTCATCTTCTGACAAACTTTGAGCCGAAGAGACCAGAACAATGAAAGAAACACACACACACACACACACACACACACGCACGCTCTCTAATACAACAAGGACAACAACAGCAGCAGTAACAACATACAAGCCTGTTCAGGACTAGAAAATGTGCCCGACAATGAACCTCATCAACTTGTAATGATTGGTTTATTGGTGGCTACACAGTAGCTTCCACAAACACAATCCTCCAATCCTCCAAACCTCCATCCCGACACTCCTCCACCCCCTCATTTTAGTTTTGTGAATCCTCCATCCTTCCCTTCACCCCCGCATCCCTCTCCCCTTCCCTTTTCCTTCCAATCCTATCACTCTCTCTGTCAATTAGCGCCTTCCCAATGACAACATGGAGGATCTTCATTAGAGTAGAATGTTTGATTATATCACTTGATATTCCTTTCCAAAACTAATTATCCCACTTGCATGTTAGCGCTCAGCTGACTGAGCATGCCCTCGCCCCTCTTTCCCACTTGCGTCCCAAATGGCACCCTATTCCCTATTTAGTGCACTACTTTCTTTTCCAATTTAAAGTTAAGTTTTCTTGTTTTCAATCAACCAACAAAACGCATTCCACATTCACAGATGTGACAGGCTTAAATTTTTTTTTAAATAAAGTCAAAAAATATAATTGTACATTTGAAAAAATAAAAATACAATTAAAATGAAAGATAAAGTCAAATAAAAACACTTATTTTTCTTAATCTATTTATTTTCCTTGGTTTTATAGACACACATACTGTAAGGGCTTTCTTCCATTGACGGAGAGGCGGACCAAAGCGCAGCGTGGTTATTTTGATTCATGTTTTAATAAATCACTTCACATGAACAAACTAACAAAAACAAGAAACGTGAAAACTCAAAACAGCCCTATCTGGTGCAAAACACAGAGACAGGAACAATCACCCACAAACAGCCCTATCTGGTGCAAAACACAGAGACAGGAACAATCACCCACAAACAGCCCTATCTGGTGCAAAACAGAGACAGGAACAATCACCCACAAACAGCCCTATCTGGTGCAAACACATCTGGTGAAACACAGAGACAAACAGCCCTATCTGGTGCAAAAACAGAGACAGGAACAATCACCCACAAACAGCCCTATCTGGTGCAAAACACAGAGACAGGAACAATCACCCACAAACAGCCCTATCTGGTGGAAAACACAGAGACAGGAACAATCACCCACAAACAGCCCTATCTGGTGCAAAACACAGAGACAGGAACAATCACCCACAAACAGCCCTATCTGGTGCAAAACACAGAGACAGGAACAATCACCCACAAACAGTCCTATCTGGTGGAAAACACAAACAGCCCTATCTGGTGCAAAACACAGAGACAGGAACAATCACCCACAAACAGCCCTATCTGCAAAACACAGAGACAGGAACAATCACCCACAAACAGTCCTATCTGGTGCAGAACACAGAGACAGGAACAATCACCCACAAACAGCCCTATCTGGTGCAAAACACAGAGACAGGAACAATCACCCACAAACACACAGTGACACCCAGGCTACCTAAGTATGATTCTCAATCAGAGACAACTAATGACACCTGCCTCTGATTGAGAACCATACTAGGCCGAAACATAGAAATACCCAAATCATAGAAAAACAAACATAGACTGCCCACCCAACTCACGCCCTGACCATACTAAATAATGACAAAACAAAGGAAATAAAGGTCAGAACGTGACACATACATACACACATATATACACACACATACGCACACGTACTCAAAAACTAAATTAAAATAAAAACACAAAAAACCACATATAACACTTGCAGCAGCACTATCAAGGTTCTTATCAGCTATTTCTAGCATTCGCTGAGACGACGGGCCAATAATTCGTTTTTAGGTTTTACACAACATGTATCTGTGCATTTTCCCTAGTCACCCCGTTCACTCTGTCCAGTTTGAAATATAGTTGAATAGTGGAGACCAGAGGCTATCAAACTTGGGCTGTCTCTTGTGGAGGTCATAAGTGAGCTTTTCAAGAGGAAGAAAGTCAACAATCTGGTCAATCCACATTTTAAATGTAGGAGGGGTATTAGAGGCCCACAATAGAAGAATACATTTCTTAGCAAAGTATGTAATAGTCATCAGCAAATTTTCTCTGTCAGGATCAAGAACAAAGTCCTGCTGGGCATTAAGAAGATAGATACACGGGGTCATATCAAACTGTACCTCTAGTATTTTCTGTGCAGCAGTATGTACAGATTGACAGAATCTGGCAATCTCTCTACAGCTCCAAAATACATGCATATAGGTTCCACTTTCAGAGGTACATCTTTTACAGTTAGGAGACATATCTGTTTTCATTCTATGGAGTCTCAAAGGAGTATAATAAAATTTGTACAACAATTTGTAATTAGATTCTTTCATTTTTACACTGGTAGAGGAGCAGTATACCCTGTCGCAAACCTCCGCCCATAACTCATCACTGATAGTCAGACCAAGGTCCTTTTCCCAGATTATTTTCAAAGGAGTAAAGGAGGAGCTTCCTTTCTCAGAAAGGAGTCTATAGCTGTAAGATATTTTGCCTTTAATGGATTGTGCTGTGACAAGAAGGGTTTCAACGTCATTCAACTGAGTTCTAAACCTCCTCTTGGAGGTAAATGAGGAAATTACATGTCTAATTTGAAGATATTTTTTTTAAATGGATCTTGGCACATCAAATTCACTGCAGAGCTCTTGAAAGGATTTCAGTGTAGTGGTTTTCTGATGAAATAGGTCTGAAAAGGTCCTGATTCCTAGAGTATGCCAAAAATAGAGAGTATGCCCACTTCACTAAAGTTATTAATGAATATAATTGAGCTTAAGGGCAATGAACCACAGGATTGGGCTTCTATCTGAATCCACGTTGACTCTTGCCTGTTTGTGATCCATGTTAGCATGTTGTGGATTTGGGCAGACCAGTAGTACAATTGAAGGGAGGGAAGGGCAAGACCACCCTTAGATTCAGGTTTCGATAGAGTGGAAAACTTGATCCTAGGTTTTTTATTGCCCCATATAAATTTGGTGATGCTTTGGTTAGTTGTTTTGAAGAAGGAAACTGGGAGATAGCATGGGAGCATCTGAAATAAGTAGTTCAGTGTAGGGCGTCCCAAATGGCACCCTATTCCCTATTTAGTGCACTACTTTTAAACCAAGTCTCATAGGACTCATGTACTATGCAGGGAATAAGGTTTGGAATGTGAGGCGCTCAGCAGTGGTTACTGATGGGATTTGGCTCCTCTACCTCTTTACTTCTCTTCTCTCTCTCTCTCTCTCTCTCTCTGTCTCTCTCTCTCTCTCTCCCTCGCTCTCTCTCTGTCTCTCTCTCTGTCTCTCTCTCTGTGTCTCTCTCTAATGCTCTCTCTCTCTCTCTCTCTCTCTCTCTCTCTCTGTCTCTTCCTCTGTCTCTCCCTCTCTCCTCTCTCTCTCTCTCCCTCTCTCTCTCTCTAATGCTCTCTCTCTCTCTCTCTCTCTCTGTCTCTCTCTGTCTCTCTCTGTCTCTCTCTCTCTCTCTCTCTCTCTCTGTCTCTGTCTCTCTCTCTCTCAATTCAATTCAATTCAAGGGTTTTATTGGCATGGGAAACATGTGTTAACTTTGCCAAAGCAAGTGAGGTAGATAATATATAAAGTGAAATAAACTATAAAAATTAACAGTAGACATCACACATACAGAAGTTTCAAAACAATAAGGACATTACAAATGTCATATATATATATATATATATATATATATATATATATATATATATATATATATATATATATATATATATATATATATATATATATATATATATATATATATATATATACAGTGTTTTAACAATGTACAAATGTTAAAGGACACAAGATAAAATAAATAAGCATAGATATGGGTTGTATTTACAATGGTGCGTGTTCTTCACTGGTTGCCCTTTTCTCGTGGCAACAGGTCACAAATCTTGCTGCTGTGATGGCACACTGTGGAATTTCACCCAGTAGATATGGGAGTTTTTCAAAATTGGATTTGTTTTCGAATTCTTTGTGGATCTGTGTAATCTGAGGGAAATATGTCTCTCTAATATGGTCATACATTGGGCAGGAGGTTAGGAAGTGCAGCTCAGTTTCCACCTCATTTTGTGGGCAGTGAGCACATAGCCTGTCTTCTCTTGAGAGCCATGTCTGCCTATGGCGGCCTTTCTCAATAGCAAGGCTATGCTCACTGAGTCTGTACAAAGTCAAAGCTTTCCTTAATTTTGGGTCAGTCACAGTGGTCAGGTATTCTGCTGCTGTGTACTCTCTGTGTAGGGCCAAATAGCATTCTAGTTTGCTCTGTTTTTTTGTTAATTCTTTCCAATGTGTCAAGTAATTATCTTTTTGTTTTCTCATGATTTGGTTGGGTCTAATTGTGCTGCTGTCCTGCTGTCCTGGGGCTCTGTAGGGTGTGTTTGTGTTTGTGAACAGAGCCCCAGGACCAGCTTGCTTAGGGGACTCTTCTCCAGGTTCATCTCTCTTTAGGTGATGGCTTTGATGTGGAAGGTTTGGGAATCGCTTCCCTCTCTCTCTCTCTCTCTCTCTCTCTCTCCCTCTCCCTCTCTAACGCTCTCTCTCTCTGTCTCTCTCTCTCCCTCTCTAATGCTCTCTCTCTCTGTCTCTCTCTCTCTCTAATGCTCTCTCTCTCTCTGTCTCTGTCTCTCTCTCTCTCCATCTTCACCACACTCATTCACAATCACCCCAGTCGGTCAGTCTAACTTTGAATTACTGATCTCATTATGCTATAGCACCCTTCCTTCCTTCCTTCCTTCCTTCCTTCCTTCCTTCCTTCCTTCCTTCCTTCCTTCCTTCCTTCCTTCCTTCCTTCCTTCCCGTTCCTCTCTCTCCATATCTCAGTCTTTCCTCCCCCTTCATCCTCACCACCCATCGTATTGTTTCCTTAAAACTTCTTCAGGCTAGGGTCTATTTTTCTCCACTTCCTGTCTGAATGATGTGCCCAAAGTAAACTGCCTGTTGCTCAGGCCCCGAAGCCAGGATATGCATATAACTTGTAGAAATGTTAAAATAATGTAGGAGACTATAACACAATAGACATGAGATTTTGAGATTCTCTGCTCTTCCAATGGAACAAAAAAGAAAGTAATTAAATCCAGCTCCCAGTATGCAATTCCTATGGCTTCCACTGGGTGTCAGTAGTCTTTGTTCAAGGTTTCAGGCTTGTTTCTTCCAAAACGAGGAAGAATCATGAGTTTTGATCCAAGGACTCAGACATGGAAATCAGTGTATGCGCCCGCAACGAAGAAGACGAAGAAGAGAGAGAGAAAGCCAATATCGCTTTCCTTTTGAACATACTTCTTTCCATATTAAATATTATAGTTTAATTACATTTTAGGGTATCGGAGGATTAAATAGAAATGTATTTTGACTTGTTTTAACAAAGTTTAGCGGTAGCTTTTTGGATTCCTTTCTTTGCATGTTGAACGAGTGGATTACTCAAATCGATGGCGCCAACTAAACTGACTTTTTGGGATATAAAGAAGTGTTTTATCTAACAAAACGGCACTACATGTTATAGCTGGGACCCTTTGGATGACAAATCAGAGGAAGATGTTCAAATAGTAAGTGAATATTTAATCGCTATTTGTGAATTTATGAAACCTGTCCCTGTGGAAAAATATGTTGATGTGGGGCGCCGTCCTCAAACAATCACATGGCATGCTTTCGCTGTAAAGCCTACCGTAAATCAGACAGTGCAGTTAGATTAACGAGAATTTAAGCTTTCGACCGACATAAGACACTTGTATGTACCTAAATGTTTAATATCAATAATTTGTATGATTATTTATTTGAATTGCGTGCAATCCAGTTTCACCGGAAGTTAGCAGGTCCCCTAGCCTGGTATTATTTCCTTCACCCCTTCATCTCTCACCACCCATGGTATTATGTATCCACCCCTTCATCTCTCACCACCCATGGTATTATGTCCTCCACCCCTTCATCTCTCATCACCCATTGTATTATGTATCCACCCCTTCATCTCTCACCACCCATGGTATTATGTCCTCCACCACTTCATCTCTCATCACCCATGGTATTATGTATCCACCCCTTCATCTCTCACCACCCATGGTATTATGTCCTCCACCACTTCATCTCTCATCACCCATGGTAGTATGTCCTCCACCACTTCATCTCTCATCACCCATGGTATTATGTCCTCCACCCCTTCATCTCTCTTCACCCATGGTATTATGTCCTCCACCACTTCATCTCTCATCACCCATGGTATTATGTCCTCCACTCCTTCATCTCTCATCACCCATGGTATTATGTCTTCCACCCCTTCATCTCTCTTCACCCATGGTATTATGTCTTCCACCCCTTCATCTCTCTTCACCCATGGTATTATGTCCTCCACTCCTTCATCTCTCATCACCCATGGTATTATGTCCTCCACTCCTTCATCTCTCATCACCCATGGTATTATGTCCTCCACCCCTTCATCTCTCATCACCCATGGTATTATGTCCTCCACTCCTTCATCTCTCATCACCCATGGTATTATGTCTTCCACTCCTTCATCTCTCATCACCCATGGTATTATGTCCTCCACCACTTCATCTCTCATCACCCATGGTATTATGTCTTCCACCCCTTCATCTCTCTTCACCCATGGTATTATGTCCTCCACTCCTTCATCTCTCATCACCCATGGTATTATGTCTTCCACTCCTTCATCTCTCATCACCCATGGTATTATGTCCTCCACCCCTTCATCTCTCATCACCCATGGTATTATGTCCTCCACTCCTTCATCTCTCATCACCCATGGTATTATGTCCTCCACTCCTTCATCTCTCTTCACCCATGGTATTATGTCCTCCACTCCTTCATCTCTCTTCACCCATGGTATTATGTCCTCCACTCCTTCATCTCTCATCACCCATGGTATTATGTCCTCCACTCCTTCATCTCTCATCACCCATGGTATTATGTCCTCCACCCCTTCATCTCTCATCACCCATGGTATTATGTCTTCTTCCTTCATCTCTCATCACCCATGGTATGGTATTATGTCCTCCACCCCTTCATCTCTCATCACCCATGGTATTATGTCCTCCACCCCTTCATCTCTCATCACCCATGGTATTATGTCCTCCACTCCTTCATCTCTCATCACCCATGGTATTATGTCCTCCACTCCTTCATCTCTCATCACCCATGGTATTATGTCCTCCACTCCTTCATCTCTCATCACCCATGGTATTATGTCCTCCACCCCTTCATCTCTCATCACCCATGGTATTATGTCCTCCACCCCTTCATCTCTCATCACCCATGGTATTATGTCCTCCACCCCTTCATCTCTCATCACCCATGGTATTATGTCCTCCACCCCTTCATCTTGGTATTATGTCCTCCACTCCTTCATCTCTCATCACCCATGGTATTATGTCTTCCTCCCCTTCATCTCTCATCACCCATGGTATTATGTCCTCCAGAAGAAAAATCTATTTGGTGCCAATATGTACATTCAGAAACTTTTCAGACCCTTCGATTTCTTTCAGCATTTTGTTACCTTACAGCCTTATTATAAAATGTATCAAAAATATATATATATCTTCATCAATCTACACACAATACCCCATAATACCAAAGTGTTTGCTAATTTATGAATAACAAAAAAACAGAAATACCTTATTTACATAAGTATTCAGGCCCTTTGCTATGAGACTCAACATTGAGCTCAGGTGCATCCTGTTTCCATTGATCATCCTTGAGATGTTTCTACAACTTGATTGGAGTCCACCTGTGGTAAATTGAATTGATTGGACATGACTCGGAAAGGCACAGTTGTTTTTGTATTGTTCGTTTTTTGTCGTCATTAAATATGTATCAAAAATACCACGCTGCATTTTGGTCCGACTCTCCTTCGACCGTAACAGAATCACCCACCACACCAGGACCAAGCAGCGTGGTGACAGGCAGCGGCAGCAGGAGCAACAAAGTTTAGAGTATACAACTTGGGAGGAAATAGACAGGTGGGCGGTCGACCCAGGGCGAGTGCCGGAGCCCGCCTGGGATTCGCTGGAGCAGTGCGAAGAGGGTTATAGGAGAATGGAGTTGGAGAGACAAGCACGGCGGCGCGGAAGGAAGCCCGAGAGTCAGCCCCAAAAATGTCGCGGGGGGGGGGGCTCAGGGAGAGTATGGCAGAGTCAGGGTTCAGACCTGAGCCAACTCCCCCTGTTTATCGTGAGGAGCCAAGGAGGAGACCAGAACCAGAGCCGGTGTTGGAGGTGAGTGAAGCAGAGACTGGGAAGGAGTTAATGGGGAAATTGGAGGAGAGAGTTATGAGGGAGTTGCTGAGTTGGTGCTTTAGGTACGGAATTCGCCCGACGGAGCGTGTCGGGGATTTGATGGCACCTGGGTCAGCGCTCCATACTCGTTCTGAGGTGCGTGTTAGTCGGCTGGTGAAGATTGTGCCAGCCTCACCAGGCCTCCTGTGCACCTCCCTAGCCTTGCACGTCCTGTGCCAGCCCTGCTCTCAAGCTCTCCAGTACGCCTTCACGGTCCGGTCCATCCTGTGCCACCTCCACACACCAGTCCTCCGGTTGCAGCTCCCCCCCAGGCACCAGGCTCGGCCCAGTACCACCAGTGCCAGCACTGCGTGTCCTACAGTGCGCCTCGCCTGTTTAGTCAGAGCCTTCTTCACCAGTGCCAGTCTCCCGCCTGTTTAGCGCTCAGTCCTCCAGTGCGCCTCCTGTTTAGCGCTGTCAGAGCCTTCTTCCTCTCCAGCGCTACCGGAGTCTCCCGCCTGTTTAGCGCTGCCAGAGCCTTCTTCCTCTCCACCGCGTCTGCCGGCCTGTTTCACCCGCCTTCCTCTCCAGCGCTACCGGAGTCTCCCGGCCTGAGCCTTTCTTCCTCTCCAGCGCTACCGGAGTCTCCCGGCCTGTTTAGCGCTGCCAGAGCCTTCCTCCTCTCCAGCGCTGCCGGAGTCTCCTGCCTGTTCAGCGCAGCCAGAGCTGCTAGTCTGCATGGAGCAGCCAGAGCTGCCAGTCTGCATGGAGCAGCCAGAGCTGCCAGCCTGCATGGAGCAGCCAGAGCTGCCAGTCTGCATGGAGCAGCCAGAGCCGCCAGTCTCCAGCAGCGCTGTCAGCCAGGATCCGCCAGTCAGCCAGGATCTTCCAGATCCGCCAGTCAGCCAGGATCCGCCAGTCAGCCATGATCTTCCAGATCCGCCAGTCAGCCAGGATCTTCCAGATCCGCCAGTCAGCCAGGATCCGCTAGTCAGCCAGGATCTTCCAGATCCGCCAGTCAGCCAGGATCCGCCATTCAGCCCTTTGTACATAAGCTGATATCTCAAAGTGCTGTACAGAAACCCAGCCTAAAACCCCAAACAGCAAGCAATGCAGGTGTAGAAGCACGGTGGCTAGGAAAAACTCCCTAGAAAGGCCAAAACCTAGGAAGAAACCTAGAGAGGAACCAGGCTATGTGGGGTGGCCAGTCCTCTTCTGGCTGTGCCGGGTGGAGATTATAACAGAACATGGCCAAGATGTTCAAATGTTCATAAATGACCAGCATGGTCGAATAATAATAAGGCAGAACAGTTGAAACTGGAGCAGCAGCACGGCCAGGTGGACTGGGGACAGCAAGGAGTCATCATGTCAGGTAGTCCTGGGGCATGGTCCTAGGGCTCAGGTCCTCCGAGAGAGAGAAAGAAAGAGAGAAAGAGAGAATTAGAGAGAGCACACTTAAATTCACACAGGACACCGAGAAGTACTGTCCCCAGTCCACTCTCACTGGACTCTACCCACACTCTCACACATACGTACACTGACATTTCCCTGTCTCTCCTTCCCTGTCTCTGCTTCGCTGTCTCTCTGGTCCTGTCTCTGTGTCCCTGTCTCTCTGGTCCTGTTTCTGTGTCCCGGTCTCTCTGGTCCTGTCTCTGTTTCCCTGTCTCTCTGGTCCTGTCTCTGTTTCCCTGTCTCTCTGGTCCTGTCTCTCTGGTCCTGTCTTCCTGGTCCTGTCTCTGTGTCCTGGTCTCTCTGGTCCTGTCTGTGTTTCCCTGTCTCTCTGGTCCTGTCTCTCTGGTCCTGTCTCTCTGGTCCTGTCTTTTTTTCCCTGTCTCTCTGGTCCTGTCTCTGGTCCTGGTCCTGGTCCTCTCTCTGGTCCTGTCTCTCTGGTCCTGTCTTTGTTTCCCTGTCTCTCTGGTCCTGTCTCTCTGGTCCTGTCTCTCTGGTCCTGTCTCTGCTTCCCTGTTTCCCTAGTCCTGTCTCTGTTTCCCTGTCTCTCTGGTCCTGTCTCTGTTTCCCTGTCTCTCTGGTCCTGTCTCTGTTTCCCTGTCTCTCTGGTCCTGTCTCTCTGGTCCTGTCTTCCTGGTCCTGTCTCTGTGTCCCGGTCTCTCTGGTCCTGTCTGTATTTTCCTGTCTCTCTGGTCCTGTCTCTCTGGTCCTGTCTCTGTTTCCCTGTCTCTCTGGTCCTGTCTCTGTTTCCCTGCCTCTCTGGTCCTGTCTTCCTGGTCCTGTCTCTGTGTCCTTGTCTCTCTGGTCCTGTCTCTGTGTCCCTGTCTTCCTGGCCCTGTCTCTGTTTCCCTGTCTCTCTGGTGCTGTCTCTCTGGTCCTGTCTCGCTGGTCCTGTCTCTGTTTCCCTGTCTCTGTTTCCCTGTCTCCCTTGTCCTGTCTCTGTGTCCTTGTCTCCCTGGTCCTGAAAGTAAAGGGGCTGAATAATTTTGCACGCCCAATTTTTCACTATTTGATTTGTTAAAAAAGTTTGAAATATCCAATAAATTTTGTTTCACTTCATGATTGTGTCCCACTTGTTGTTGATTCTTCACAAAAAAATACAGTTTTATATCTTTATGTTTGAAGCCTGAAATGTGGCAAAAGGTCGCAAAGTTCAAGGGGGCCGAATACTTTCGCAAGGCACTGTATGTAGCGTATTTATGGGTTCATGAAGATTGAAGGTGAATGTCATTTATTACTATGATGCCCTGGGAAGACCAGTCCAAGTCTCTCCGGGTACTCACCGACTCGAGGGAAGACCAATCCAAGTCTCTCCGGGTACTCATCGACTCGAGGGCCGATGTGAGTCTCATGGACGTTACCCTGGCGTCCGAGCTGGGCATCCCCACTCAACCCCTCTCCATTCCCATGGGTGATAGAGCGCTGGACGGGCGCTATATCTATCTACGAGTGTCGGGGAACCACAGCTAGACGATCCAATTCCTGCTGATTGAGTCTCCGCAGGTTCCCGTGGTGTTGAGATTCTCTTGGCTCCAGCGACACAATCCCTCCATTGACTGGGCTACCGTGGGCTGGAGCCCGTCCTGCCACATTCATTGCCTGAAGTCAGCTATGCCTGCCGGGACATCTTCCTGGGGGCTTGGAAATTTCCCAAACCTCTTCCGCCGGCTCCGCAGATAACAGGCCCATAAGACCACCTCTAGAGGAACAGGCCCCTAAGACCACCTCTAGAGGAACAGGCCCCTAAGACCACCTCTAGAGGAACAGGCCCCTGAGACCACCTCTAGAGGAACAGGCCCCTGAGACCACCTCAAGAGGAACAGGCCCCTGAGACCCCTCTAGAGGAACAGGCCCCTGAGACCTCTAGACCCTGAGAACTCTCTAGAGGAACAGGACACTGAGACCACCTCTAGAGGAACAGGCCCCTGAGACCACCTCTAGAGGAACAGGCCCCTGAGACCACCTCTAGAGGAACAGGCCCCTGAGACCACCTCTAGAGGAACAGGCCCCTGAGACCACCTCTAGAGGAACAGGCCCCTGAGACCACCTCTAGAGGAACAGGCTCCTGAGCAGGATAGACCCTGAGACCAGAGGAACAGTTGTTCATGTGTGGGTGTGTGGGTGTTGTGTGTGTGTGTGGTTTCGGGACACTGCTCAGCCTCTCCCATCCACAGACAGCCTCCACTCTGGCCCCGGCTGACCCCGCGTCAGAACCCATCAGCTCTGTTTACAAGGCATTCTTTAATCGGAATTAGGGGGTCGGGTGCTGGAGGAAGGGGGTGGTGGTGAAGGGTGAGGGTGGAATAATGGAGGGGTGGAGGAATGGAGGGGTGGAAAAATGGAGGAATGGAGGGGTGGAGGAGTGGAGGAATGGAGGGGTGGAGGAGTGGAGGAATGGAGGGGTGGATGGGTGGAGGAATGGAGGGGTGGAGGGGTGGAGGAATGGAGGGGTGGAGGAATGGAGGGGTGGAGGAATGGAGGGGTGGATGAATTGAGGGGTGGAGGAATGGAGGGGTGGAGGGGTGGAGGAATGGAGGAATGGAAGGTGGAGGAATGGAGGGGTGGAGGAATGTGGGGGTGGAGGAATGGAGGGGTGGAGGGGTGGAGGGGTGGATGAATTGAGGGGTGGAGGAATGGAGGGGTGGAGGGGTGGAGGAATGGAAGGGTGGAGGAATGGAGGGGTGGAGGAATGGAGGGGTGGAGGAATGGGGGGGTGGAGGGGTGGGGGGGTGGAGGAATGAGGGGTGGAGGAATGGAGGGGTGGAGGGGTGGAGGAATGGGGGTGGAGGGGTGGAGGGGTGGATGAATGGGGGTGGAGGAATGGAGGGGTGGAGGAATGGAGGGGTGGAGGGGTGGAGGAATGGAGGGGTGGAGGAATGGAGGGTGGAGGAATGAAGGGGTGGAGGAATGGAGGGAGGGGTGGAGGAATGGAGGAATGGAAGGGTGGAGGAATGGAGGGTGGAGGAATGGAGGAATGGAGGGGTGGAGGAATGAAGGGGTGGAGGAATGGAGGGGTGGAGGAATGGAGGGGTGGAGGGGTGGATGAATGGAGGGGTGGAGGAATGGAGGGGTGGAGGAATGGAGGAATGGAGGGGTGGAGGGGTGGAGGAATGGAGGGGTGGAGGAATGGAGGGATGGAGGGGTGGAGGGGTGGAAGAATGGAGGGGTGGAGGGATGGAGGGGTGGAGGGGTGGAAGAATGGAGGGGTGGAGGAATGGAGGGGTGGAGGGGTGGAGGGGTGGAAGAATGGAGGGGTGGAGGGGTGGAGGGATGGAGGGGTGGAGGGGTGGAAGAATGGAGGGGTGGAGGGATGGAGGGGTGGAGGGGTGGAAGAATGGAGGGATGGAGGGGTGGAGGGGTGGAAGAATGGAGGGTGGAGGGGTGGAGGGGTGGAGGGATGGAGGGGTGGAGGGGTGGAGGAATGGAGGGTGGAGGGGTGGAGGAATGGAGGGTGGAGGGGTGGAGGGGTGGAGGAATGGAGGGGTGGAGGGGTGGAGGGGTGGAGGGGTAAACTGGTAAACTCATTAGTCCTCCATTCCTGTGATGCAATAATTTCCAGGGTGAACATTTATTTTCTAATGATGTTGAAGGAGCATTGCAGTTGAACACTAGATGTTCTTCTGTTCTTAGTGATAACTCTACCCTTTGGGGTGAAATAACTCTGAAATTGTGAACATTACGACAATGCCCTTTTGTGGATTTCTGCTTGTTTTGGTAGGATGGAACTTTTGGCCCACATCACGACACATCATCATCACAATACGATCTGGTTAGACCAATGACTGTTTGTCTGGAGTAAGGGGGTGGGCTCTCGAACATCCTATTAGCTCCGGGCTGTGTATGCAAATAGCTTCAAATTTGTTTCCGATGTGGCTCATGCAATGGAATGTGTTTTTGTAATGTCACTCACTTGAGTTGAATCAACAAATCCCAGCACACACGCTGAGTATACAAAACATGACATAGACGGACCAGGTGAGTCCAGGTGAAAGCTGTGGTCCCTTATTGATGTCACCTATTAAATCCACTTCAATCAGTGTAGATGAAGTATAACGTTCATCCTGACAGCCAAACCCACTCCATAGGGATAAAGTCAATCCCAATACTTTGTGCCTTTCTTTTTCCATCCAGAGTTTGTCATTCGCAGGCCAAGTTGTACAACGTTATTCGCATGCCACTAACCACGCAGTTGTGGATGGAATTTCCAGTTTCTTATGGAAGCAGTGCTGGTAGTGGTCAAAAGTGTTCCTGTGCTGCCTCCCAGTGGCGACCACCTGTATTACAAATAAATAATCAAACTGACCCACACTGACAGACAGAGGAGAATGGATGTATCGTACTCTATACCTAACATACACATGAATGCAACATGTAAAGTGTTGGTCACATGTTTCATGAGCTGAAATAAAAGATCCCAGAAATGTTCCATACGCACAAAAATATTATTTAACTCAAATGTTTGCACAAATTAGTTTACATCCTTGTTTTTAAGCAATTCTCCTTTGCCAAGATAATCCATCCACCAGACTGGTGTGGCCTATCAAGATTCTGATTAGACCGCATGATCATTACAAAGGTGCACCTTGTGCTGGGGACAATAAAAGGCCATTCTAAAATGTGCAGTTTTGTCACAACACAATGTCACAGATGTGTCAAGTTTTGAGGGAGCCTGCAATTTGCATACTGACTGCAGGAACATTCACCAGAATTGTTGCCAGAGATTTGAATGTTAATTTCTCTACCTTAAGCCGAATTTGGACAATAAGCACAATCCCGCAGGTGAAGAAGCTGGATGTTGGAGGTCCTGGGTTGGCGTGGTTACACGTGGTTTGCGGTTGTGAGGCCGGTTGGACCTCCTGACAAATTCAAAACAACGTTAGTCAGGAAATGCCAACAACGAACAGTGAGCCATCGTATTCATGCATTAAAAAAAACAAATAATGAATGAAAAGCCGTGCAAGTTTGAATTTTGTAAAGTTAGTTTGTGAGAGGTGGAAAAATTATTGTTATCGATCAATAAAGACAAACCTGCTGGCATTGACAACTTAGATGGAAAGCTACTGAGGATGGTAGCTGACTCTATAGCCACTCCTACTGAGGATGGTAGCTGACTCGATAGCCACTCCTACTGAGGATGGTAGCTGACTCTATAGCTACTCCTACTGACTCTATAGCCACTCCTACTGAGGATGGTAGCTGACTCTATAACCACTCCTACTGAGGATGGTAGCTGACTCTATAGCCACTCCTACTGAGGATGGTAGCTGACTCTATAGCCACTCCTACTGAGGATGGTAGCTGACTCTATAGCCACTCCTACTGAGGATGGTAGCTGACTCTATAGCCACTCCTACAGAGGATGGTAGCTGACTGACTCTATAGCCACTCCTACTGACTCTATAACCACTCCTACTGAGGATGGTAGCTGACTCTATAGCCACTCCTACTGAGGATGGTAGCTGGCTCTATAGCCACTCCTACTGACTCTATAGCCACTCCTACTGACTCTATAGCCACTCCTACTGACTCTATAGCCATCCTACTGAGGATGGTAGCTGACTCTATAGCCACTCCTACTGAGGATGGTAGCTGACTCTATAGCCACTCCTACTGAGGATGGTAGCTGACTCTATAGCCACTCCTACTGAGGATGGTAGCTGACTCTATAGCCACTCCTACTGAGGATGATAGCTGACTCTTTAGTCTACTGTTTAGCCATTTACTGAGGATGGTAGCTGACTCTATAGGTCAGGGCTGAGGATGACTAGGGGTTAGTCTGAGGTTTATATTTTCTACTGAGGTAGAGTAGGACTCTATAGCCATTTTCCTACTAGAGGATGGTAGGCATGACTAGCCACTCCTACTGAGTTTATATTTTCTACTGAGGATGGTAGCTGACTCTATAGGTCACTGAGGGGCATGACTACTGGGATTAGTCTAGTTTATATTTTCTATGGTAGATAGGTCAGGGCATAGACTAGGGGTTAGTCTAGTTTATATTTTCTACTGAGGATGGTAGCTGACTCAGGCCACTCCTACTGACTGGGGTTAGTCTGAGTTTATATTTTCTGACTCTATAGCCACTCCTACTGAGGATGGTAGCTGACTCTATAGGTCTACTGAGGATGGTACTGGGTTAGTCTACTTTATATTTTCTATGGTAGCTGGTAGAGTAGGTCAGGCTATGACTACTGAGGATGGTAGCTGACTTTAGCCATTTTCTGAGGATGGTAGCTGTCTGAGGAGGCCATCCTACTAGCTGACTTAGTCCTACTGACTCTATATTTTCTATAGCCACTCCTACTGAGGATAGATAGCCACTCCTACTGAGGATGGTAGCTGGTCATAGGCATGACTGGTAGCTGACTCTATAGGGGTTAGTCTAGTTTATATTTTCTATGGTAGAGCTGACTCTATAGGTTACTCTATTATAGCTACTCCTCAGGGCATGACTAGGGGTTAGTCTAGTTTATATTTTCTAGCCACTCCTACTGACTCTATAGCCATGGTAGACCCCTAGGTCAGGCCATGACTGAGGGGGTTAGTCTACTTTATATTTTCTATGGTAGAGCCACCCCTAGGTCAGGCATGACTACTGAGGGGTTAGTCTAGTTTATATTTTCTATGGTAGAGTAGGTCAGGGCATGACTAGGGGTTAGTCTAGTTTATATTTTCTATGGGAGAGTAGGTCAGGGCGTGACTAGGGGTTAGTCTAGTTTATATTTTCTATGGGATGGTAGCCACTCCTACTGAGGATGGTAGCTGACTCTATATTTTCTAGTTTATATTTTCTATGGTAGAGTAGGTCAGGGTGTGACTAGGGGTTAGTCTAGTTTATATTTTCTATGGTAGAGTAGAGGTCAGGGCATGACTAGGGGTTAGTCTAGTTTATATTTTCTATGGTAGAGTAGGTCAGGGCATGACTAGGGGTTAGTCTAGTTTATATTTTCTATGGTAGAGTAGGTCAGGCCATGACTAGGGGTTAGTCTAGTTTATATTTTCTATGGTAGAGTAGGTCAGGGCATGACTAGGGGGTTAGTCTAGTTTATATTTTCTATGGTAGAGTAGGTCAGGGCATGACTAGGGGGTTAGTCTAGCTTATATTTTCAATGTTGGTGTTTTGGTTCCCAAGAGGCAGCTGGTAATCGTAGCATTTTTTCCGCCTGTGTGTTATGGGATATTGTTTTGAGTAAGTTCACGTAGCACCTCTGTTGTCACGGTTTGTGGTTCGTTTATTGTTTGTTTTGCTAAGTTTCACTTTATAATAAATTATGTGGAACTCTACATTCGCTGCGCCTTGGTCCGTTATTAATTCTACAAACGGCCGCGACAGAGAGTCACAGACTGCAGCCTCTTTTATAAGAGATCCACAGACTTATTGTCGATAGCGCCTGATAAATTCAGGGCAGCAATGTTATTGAGACCAGTAGCAACATATTTGCAATTCTCCTAACGTTACATATTTTGAAAAAAAACTGCAGTAGAAAGGACTAGCTAGGCATAAAGAGCAGCTCATTTTGTAGACACAACATACAACACCGCAGACCAATACAAACTCCTCTCTCGGCATGTCCAGCCCACTCATTATCTCAGCCAATCATAGCTAGCGGGAAGGTTCCTGACTTTTTCCATGGCTAAACTAACGTTGCTCTTAATTTAACAACTTTATTCGTATTTACAGATGACATACAAGTTTGATATTAAGACACATGAAAGTTCAAATAATCGAGAAGACATTTCTTCCAAAAAACACATTTTGATAAAAAAACTTTTTTTTTAAAGTACATGAATTGCGACATACGCTAGTACCTAGTTTCCTGAATCGGGTTACATATGCTGGGAACGTGTTGGCTGCTTCTCCTTCACTCTGCGATCCAACTCATCCCAAACCATCAATTGGATTGAGGTCGGGTGATTGTGGAGGCCAGGTCATCTGATGCACTTCACCCCTCTCCTTCTTGGTCAAATAGCCCTTACACAACCTGGAGGTGTGTTGGGTCATTGTCCTGTTGAAAAACAAATGATAGTCCCGCAGCCTGGAGGTGTGTTGTGTACTGTATGTATTTTTATTATTTATCCTTTATTTAACTAGGCAAGACAGTTAAGAACAACTTCTTATTTACAATGACTAGGAACAGCAGGTTAACTGCCTTGTTCAAGGGCAGAACGACAGATTTTTACCTCGTCAGCTCAGGAATGCGATCTAGCAACCTTTCGGTTACTGGCCCAATGGTCTAACCACTAGGCTACCTGTCTCTAACCACCAGGCTACCTGCCTCTAACCACCAGGCTACCTGCCTCTAACCACTAGGCTACCTGCTGCTAGCTAGCTAAAACCAGAGATATGAGAAGCAAGCTACAAGCAAAGGAAGTTAGCCAGATAGGTATATTTGGCTATGGAGAGTTTTTCATATGACTTCATAAGTCATCTGTGTGAACTAAATCAGAGCACAAACAAATAAAGCTAGCGAACATCCTTGGCTGCTATTATAGCCAGTTAGCTAGCCAACTAGCCAGTAGCTGCAAGCCAACGAGACTGTACCGATGTTGACAATATATCCTAGTTAGCTTCTTTCTTTAATGAAACATAGCTAGCTAAAACATGAAATGGACACTGCTCATCTAGTTACTGGCTACACATGTAGCTAGATGTCAGTGGTTAGAGCCAGGTAGCCTAGTGGTTAGAGCCAGGTAGCCTAGTGGTTAGAGTGTTGGGACTAGTAACTGTACGGTTGCAAGATCAAATCCCCGAGCTGACAAGGTACAAATCTGTCGTTCTGCCCCTGAACAGGCAGTTAACCCACTGTTCCTAGGTCGTCATTGTAAATAAGAATTTGTTCATAACTGAATTACCTGGTTAAAAACAATAAAAAGCTAGCTACAGCTGCTCTCATGCTACTAGCTAGCTACTGCTGTCGCCCAGCAACCGTGTTGCTGGTCCAAGTGATAAATTATACATTTAATAAAAAACGTAGTCAATTCAACATCTTTTGATGTTGTGCCTTCTTTGTGAAACTGAAGGCACGAACCATTTTAATCAGGGCAAGGTGTCTGGTAACATGGCTGAATACAAACAGTGCAGCTATTCCCTCCGCAAGGCTATCAAACAAGCTAAGCGCCAGTACAGAGACAAAGTAGAATCTCAATTCAACGGCTCAGACACAAGAGGTATGTGGCAGGGTCTACAGTCAATCACGGACTACAGGAAGATACCCAGCCCAGTCACGGACCAGGATGTCTTGCTCCCAGGCAGACTAAATAACTTTTTTGCCCGCTTTGAGGACAATACAGTGCCACTGACACGGCCTGCAATGGAAACATTCTCTCCTTCACTGCAGCCGAAGTGAGTAAGACATTTAAACGTGTTAACCCTCGCAAGGCTGCAGGCCCAGAATCCCCAGCCGCGCCCTCAGAGCATGCGCAGACCAGCTGGCCGGTGTTTTACGGACATATTCAATCAATCCCTATACCAGTCTGCTGTTCCCACATGCTTCAAGAGGGCCACCATTGTTCCTGTTCCCAAGAAAGCTAAGGTAACTGAGCTAAACGACTACCGCCCCGTAGCACTCACATCCGTCATCATGAAGTGCTTTGAGAGACTAGTCAAGGACCATATCACCTCCACCCTACCTGACACCCTTGACCCACTCCAATTTGCTTACCGCCCAAATAGGTCCACAGACGATGCAATCTCAACCACACTGCACACTGCCCTAACCCATCTGGACAAGAGGAATACCTATGTGAGAATGCTGTTCATCGACTACAGCTCGGCATTCAACACCATAGTACCCTCCAAGCTCGTCATCAAGCTCGAGACCCTGGGTCTCGACCCCGCCCTGTGCAACTGGGTACTGGACTTCCTGACGGGCCGCCCCAGGTGGTGAGGGTAGGCAACAACATCTCCTCCCCGCTGATCCTCAACACTGGGGCCCCACAAGGGTGCGTTCTGAGCCCTCTCCTGTACTCCCTGTTCACCCACGACTGCGTGGCCATGCACGCCTCCAACTCAATCATCAAGTTTGCGGACGACACAACAGTGGTAGGCTTGATTACCAACAACGACGAGACGGCCTACAGGGAGGATGTGAGGGCCCTCGGAGTGTGGTGTCAGGAAAATAACCTCACACTCAACGTCAACAAAACTAAGGAGATGATTGTGGACTTCAGGAAACAGCAGAGGGAACACCCCCATCCACATTGATGGAACAGTAGTGGAGAGGGTAGCAAGTTTTAAGTTCCTCGGCATACACATCACAGACAAACTGAATTGGTCCACTCACACAGACAGCATCGTGAGGAAGGCGCAGCAGCGCCTCTTCAACCTCAGGAGGCTGAAGAAATTCGGCTTGTCACCAAAAGCACTCACAAACTTCTACAGATGCACAATCGAGAGCATCCTGGCGGGCTGTATCACCGCCTGGTATGGCAACTGCACCGCCCTCAACCGTAAGGCTCTCCAGAGGGTAGTGAGGTCTGCACAACGCATCACCGGGGGCAAACTACCTGCCCTCCAGGACACCTACACCACCTGATGCTACAGGAAGGCCATAAAGATCATCAAGGACATCAACCACCCGAGCCACTGCCTGTTCACCCCGCTGCCATCCAGAAGGCGAGGTCAGTACAGGTGCATCAAAGCTGGGACCGAGAGACTGAAAAACAGCTTCTATCTCAAGGCCATCAGACTGCTAAACAGCCACCACTAACATTGAGAAACTTCCTCTCTGCTTCTTCTGTTTTCCTCGCTACTGCCAACACACTGTCAATGACACTGACTCTACTCCAGCCACTTTAATCATGGGAATCGATGGGAAATGATGTAAATATATCACTAGCCACTTTAAACAATGCTACCTTATATAATGTTACTTACCCTACATTGTTCATCTCATATGCATACGTTGATACTGTACTCTATATCATCGACTGCATCCTTATGTAATACATGTATCACTAGCCACTTAACTATGCCACTTGGTTTACATACTTATCTCATATGTATATACTGTACTCGATATCATCTACTGTATCTTGCCTATGCTGCTCTGTACCATCACTCATTCATATATCCTTATGTACATATTCTTTATCCCCTTACACTGTGTATGACAGTAGTTTTTTTGGAATTGTTAGTTAGATTACTTGCTCGTTATTACTGCATTGTCGGAACTAGAGGCACAAGCATTTCGCTACACTCGCATTAACATCTGCTAACCATGTGTATGTGACAAATAAAATTTGATTTGATTTGACCATTTTAATCCGAGGTCTAGAATTTGAACTCTTTAAGATGCATCCATTTGTCGTTTGAAAGAAGCTACAGCCCATGTATTTAATTGCCATCCTTTATTGTAAGCAGATGAGACCTGGGTTCAAACACTATTCGAAATCATTTCAATGACTTTATCTGTGCTCGATCGACCTTTCCTGGCTTTAAGAGACCAAACAAATAGTCTCGAACCTGCAATTTGTCACTCCCGGGCCAGGCTAGAACAAACGTCGAACGATTTCAAATCCTGAACCCAGGTGTGTAGCTGTGCAGAGCTCTTTTATTTTTCTCTCTCAATGGCTGCCACCGTGTGAAGACATCAACTGTGACATACCGGTCAGAAATGTAATTCATGTAATTAATGAACAGCCCTCTGTCCCAACAGCTGATTACTACAGTAACAATGACTTTTTTTCATTATAAATAATATCCAAATTAAAAATAAGAAAGTTATGCCCTGAAATATGCAGCAAAAAGCATCTCAAAGATTTCACGAAGACATTTAAATGGACAGAATAGTGTATTTTTATTAGAATCATTCTAATCAGCCCCATTACCTATTTACAACAACAACAACAAGTTTATATGTTGACACTTCCACGTGCAGTTCTCTTATTAACTGAACGATTCATTGATTTAGTCTGTCATCTACAGTGAGTAGACAAAACAGTAGGAACACCTGCTCTTTCCATTACACAGACTGACCAGGTGAATCCAGGTGAAAGCTATGATCCCTTATTGATGTCACTTGTTAAATCCACTTTAATCAGTGTAGATGAAGGGGGAGGAGACGGGTTAAAGAAGGATTTTTAAGCCCTGAGACATTTGAGACATGGATTGTGTATGTGTGCCATTCAGAGGGTGAATGGGAAAAACATAAGTGCCTTTGAACGAGGTTTCGGAGTCAACATGGGCCAGCATCCCTGTGGAACGAGGTACTGAAGTCAACATGGGCCAGCATCCCTGTGGAACGAGGTACTGAAGTCAACATGGGCCAGCATCCCTGTGGAACACTTTCAACACCTTGTAGAGTTCATGACCTGACGAATTGAGCCTGTTCTGATGGCTAAAGGGGGCCTCAATATTAGGAAGGTGTTCTTAATATTTTGTACACTCAGTGTGTATATATATATATATATATATATATATATACCACATATATAAGAAAAACCAATATTAGTGTGCAGAGGGGAGGAGGTCCATATATATACTTGCACACACAATATTGCTGTTTTTCTTTCACATCATTTGATGTCTTTAATCAATGCTCTTTCTTTCTATCACACACACACACAACCACCCACGACCCACGACCCACGACCCACGACCCACGACCCACGACCCACGACCCACACACTCTCTCTCTCATTCATGACAACCATTTTTAAGTCCCTTTCACCAAACCATTGATACAGGATACGTGGTACACATTGGCACATCAAACTGTACATGGTGAGGAAGCCATTGACCAGGAGTTACCCTCCAATACTCTTGGGGGCGATGTTGCCAGTAGATACATGGAAATAGTCTGTCAGTAGTGTCGAACATCCTCAGCTGTCCGTCAAATCCATCTGTCCAGGGATGGGAGTAGAAGGAAACTTCCTCTCTGCTTCTTCTGTTTTCCTCGACCACTCAGTCCCCCTGAGGCCCTGGAGACATGGGCAGGACGTGTTCAGCGTTGCTAGCTCTTCCCCATCTTGGCGATCAGCTCGTCACAGATCTTGGTCAGCTCTTCGATCTCTTTGTTCTTTTAAGGAAGAGAGACAAAACCAAGAGGTTATTGTACATCCCTCTGAAAAGCTGACAGGAGACGTGGGCTCCGTCCTGTCAAGACTGAAGACTTCCATCTTGGCTTTTGGCTCAGAGGGCTAACATAGGCTTGTGGCATGCAGGACACCTGGGTTTGAATGCAGTCTTTCACACACGTGTGTTTGTGTGTGTGCGTGCGTGTGTGATTGTACCTTCTGCTCTAGGGTTCTCTCCAGTGAGTCCACCTTCATGGTCTCCTTCCTGAGAGAGGCCTGGTATGCTGCTGTCTCCTGACGAGCCCTCATCCTCACCTGGGCGATGTCAGAGTTCGCCCTGGGGGTTAGGAGAGGGACACAGACTTTATGGTAACAATTCCATTGAGGATTCACCCTAGTGTTTTACCCCCCAAAAAAGGCTCAGACTTTTCTGTTTCTATCTACTTGGGCCGGCACCCACGTAATCACTGGGCCATGGCCTACCTGCTCTGACTCGGAGCCAAGGCAAGGCCCTTGGTCATTTTCAGCCGATCATTTACATCAAAATGGCTATCCGTGTACTTAAACACCTTCTCACAAAGCAACAGTCTTGAACGATACAGAGGTTGTTGATTCTACTTTGCCCAAGTCTTTTAAGTGTTACACTCCTGATGAAAACACAACAACACCAGACATTAACATTAAAACACTGGAAAACCCCTGGTTTAGATGGCAAAGCAACAGTCGTCATCTCATCAGCTTTTATCAACAAATGAATTGAAGCCGAGTGAAGAGGGAAAAAAACATCAGAGAAGGAAGAAACCTAGAGAGGAACCAGACTCAGAGGAAAGGGAGGTCCATCCACCTGGCTGTGTAGAAAGACCACATGACCATTAGGTCTGGACTCACCTGTCTAGTGTCTCCAGAGGGGAGGGAGGTCCATCCACCTGGCTGTGTAGAAAGACTACATGACCATTAGGTCTGGACTCACCTGTCTAGTTTCTCCAGAGGGGAGGGAGGTCCATCAGGACTCACCTGTCTAGTTTCTCCTCGGCATGGATCTGCAGGGCTCACCTGTCTAGTTTCTCCAGAGGGGAGGGAGGCCCATCAGGACTCACCTGTCTAGTTTCTCCAGAGGGGAGGGAGGCCCATCAGGACTCACCTGTCTAGTTTCTCCAGAGGGGAGGGAGGCTCATCAGGACTCACCTGTCTAGTTTCTCCAGAGGCATGGATCTGCAGGGCTCACCTGTCTAGTTTCTCCAGAGGGGAGGGAGGCCCATCAGGACTCACCTGTCTAGTTTCTCCAGAGGGGAGGGAGGCCCATCAGGACTCACCTGTCTAGTTTCTCCAGAGGGGAGGGAGATCCATCAGGGCTCACCTGTCTAGTTTCTCCAGAGGGGAGGGAGGCCCATCAGGACTCACCTGTCTAGTTTCTCCAGAGGGGAGGGAGGCCCATCAGGACTCACCTGTCTAGTTTCTCCAGAGGGGAGGGAGGCCCATCAGGACTCACCTGTCTAGTTTCTCCAGAGGGGAGGGAGATCCATCAGGGCTCACCTGTCTAGTTTCTCCAGAGGGGAGGGAGGCCCATCAGGACTCACCTGTCTAGTTTCTCCAGAGGGGAGGGAGGTCCATCAGGACTCACCTGTCTAGTTTCTCCAGAGGGGAGGGAGGTCCATCAGGACTCACCTGTCTAGTTTCTCCAGAGGGGAGGGAGGCCCATCAGGACTCACCTGTCTAGTTTCTCCAGAGGGGAGGGAGGCCCATCAGGACTCACCTGTCTAGTTTCTCCAGAGGGGAGGGAGATCCATCAGGGCTCACCTGTCTAGTTTCTCCAGAGGGGAGGGAGGTCCATCAGGACTCACCTGTCTAGTTTCTCCTCAGCATGGATCTTCAGGGCATGGTAACGCTGTTCCTCCTTCCTCACCCGGGACAGGTACTCCTGAGCACATTTCTTCAACACCTCCTCATTCTGATGGGGAGACGCACAGCCAGAAAGACACACCTGATTTAGCGTTTCAGTACAAAAGACCTCCAATCAACTATAGCACACACAAACGCACACACACACAGAGAGAGACTGTGTTTGAATGGTAACACGCACAGAGAGACTGTGTTTGAAAGGGTCTCATATGAAGATGCCCCTATCCTAATTTACACTACCTTGCGGTAGCCCTCGAGGACGTCCTTCAGCTTCTCGTATCGTCTGAACAGTTCAGCCAGACTTTTCTCTACTGAGTTGAGGTCTGAAAGAGCCTGGTCCTTCTCTACGGTCAGCTGCTGGATGGTGTGGTGAGACAGAGACTTATCCTTCTGCTCATCGTCTGGAGGGAGGGAGGAAAGAGAGAGGACAGAGAGAGAGGACGGAGAGAGACATGAGATGGAGGGACAAAGGTTGGAGAGATGAGAGAGATGGAGGGAGGATAGAGAGAGGAGAGGGAGGATAGAGAGAGGAGTGGGATGGAGGGAGGATAGAGAGAGGAGAGGGAGGAGAGAGATGGAGGGAGGGAGGACAGAGAGAGAGAGGAGAGGGAGAGAGGGAGGAGAGAGAGTGGAGAGAGGGAGGATAGAGAGAGGAGAGGGATGGAGGGAGGGAGGATAGAGAGAGGATAGGAGGATAGAGATAAGAGAGGGAGGATATAGAGAGGAGAGAGATGGAGGGAGGACAGAGAGAGAGGAGAGAGAGGAGAGGGAGGACAGAGAGAGGAGAGGGATGGAGGGAGGGAGGATAGAGAGAGGAGAGGGATGGAGGGAGGATAGAGAGAGGAGAGGGAGGAGAGGGAGGATAGAGAGAGAGGATAGGGAGGATAGAGAGAGGAGAGATATAGAGAGGAGAGGGAGGATATAGAGTGGAGAGAGATGGAGGGAGGACAGAGAGAGAGGATAGGGAGGATAGAGAGAGGAGAGGGAGGTCAGAGAGAGAGGATATGGAGGATAGAGAGAGAGGAGAGGGAGGAATGAGAGAGAGGAGAGGGAGGAGAGGGAGGAATGAGAGAGAGGAGAGGGAGGAGAGGGAGGAGAGGGAGGATAGAGAGAGAGGTTAGGGAGGATAGAGAGAGGATAGGGAGGATAGAGAGAGGAGAGGGATGGAGGGAGGATAGAGAGAGGAGAGGGAGGAGAGGGAGGATAGAGAGGGAGGATAGAGAGGAGAGGGAGGACAGAGAGAGGAGAGGGAGGACACAGATGAGATGGTGGTCCTGATTCTGCACACACAAATACAAAAGACACTAAAACATGCACACACACACACACACACACACACACACACACACACACACACAGACAGGAATAGGGACGACACGGGACACACACACAGCACACACACAAAAGACACTAAAACATGTACGCACGCACACACACACACACACACACACACACACAGACAGGAATATGAATATCGACACACACACACATGCTTACATATACACACTCACGCCCTGTTTATACCAGGTTCTGACATGTATCCATTGTCTTAATCTTAATTGTCTTAAACCAGATTTTGATTGTGCCCACATTGTCCTATCAGATGTCGATGATTAAAAGACTAATTGTGATCCGATCTTCCTGACCCGCCTCCGGAGGCAGTCAGCCAATCATTGTGTCTGGACATCTTACGCGTGTATAGTTTGTATACAGAGGGACCAAGAGATCCGGTCACAATGCGGACACAGTCGACGAATATTAGAGACATTTTAGTACCATGTGTAAACATAACATATTTTAGAAAATGATCAGAATGCGGACAGGATCAGGACTAAGGATGCATGTTAGCGCCAAGTATAAATGAGGCTAAACAGAGACACACTGGTAACTACATTCATTGAGAAATTTTAGAGAATGGATTTGACATCAATAAAATACAAAAAACGGAGTAAATTCCTACTACTACGTATTCCTACATTAGTTAATGACGCATTAGGGACATTTTAGCACGAAGGCAATGTTGATAAAACCTTGTGTTTCTGTGTGAAGCATGCAGACAGAACAAACACTGAACGATGAGCGAAATGAACGAGGCCCAAAAGGGGACTTCAGAGAAAAGCAACAAACTGGGACATTCTGACCCCCCCCTCCCCCTCTCAGTGGGTTAACCTTTTCCCAGCAGTGTTTAGTGTACAGGTGACCAGGGTTTATTTATACCTGAGACTTCTGTCAAACCTCTGGGAGCATGTATTTGAACTATCCCACAGCTAACATACCTGAGTCAGTAAGACCTTGAAATAGGTGAACCCGGCGAGTTTGTTCAGGGCAGCTACGACATAAAACGTCTCCCCGATGTTTGAAACGCCCTTATCAACAGTGAGCTCAAAAAGTATTGGGACAGTGACACATTTTTTGTTTTTGTTTTGTCTCTGATACATTGATACACAGTGGTGGAAAAAGTACCTAATTGTCATACTTGAGTAAAAGTAAAGAAATAGAAAATGACTGAAGTAAAAGTGAAAGTCACCCAGTAAAATACTACTTGAGTAAAAGTTTTAAATTATTTGGTTTTACAGTGGGGCAAAAAAGTATTTAGCCACCAACAAATTCATTAAAAATCCTACAATGTGATTTTCTGGATTTTTTTCCTCATTTTGTCTGTCATAGTTGAAGTGTACCCATGATGAAAATTACAGGCCTCTCTCATCTTTTTAAGTGGGAGAACTTGCACAATTGGTGGCTGACTAAATGCTTTTTTGCCCCATTGTAAATATACTTAAGTATCAAAAGTAAAAGTATAAATAATTTCAAATTCCTTAAATTAGACAAACCAGAATTACGTATAAATACAATTGTATTGTTTTTATTTACAGATAGCCAGGGGCCCACTCCAACACTCAGACATCATTTACAAACGAAGACTTTCTGTTTAGTGAGTCCTCCAGATCAGAGGCAGTAGGGATGACCAGGGATGTTCTCTGTTTAGTGAGTCCTCCAGATCAGAGGCAGTAAGGATGACCAGGGATGTTCTCTGTTTGGTGAGTCCTCCAGATCAGAGGCAGTAAGGATGACCAGGGATGTTCTCTGTTTAGTGAGTCCTCCAGATCAGAGGCAGTAGGGATGACCAGGGATGTTCTCTGTTTAGTGAGTCCTCCAGATCAGAGGCAGTAAGGATGACCAGGGATGTTCTCTGTTTGGTGAGTCCTCCAGATCAGAGGCAGTAAGGATGACCAGGGATGTTCTCTGTTTAGTGAGTCCTCCAGATCAGAGGAAGTAGGGAGGACCAGGGATGTTCTCTGTTTAGTGAGTCCTCCAGATCAGAGGCAGTAAGGATGACCAGGGATGTTCTCTGTTTGGTGAGTCTGTCAGATCAGAGACAGTAGGGAGGACCAGGGATGTTCTCTGTTTAGTGAGTCCTCCAGATCAGAGGAAGTAGGGAGGACCAGGGATGTTCTCTGTTTAGTGAGTCCTCCAGATCAGAGGCAGTAAGGATGACCAGGGATGTTCTCTGTTTGGTGAGTCTGTCAGATCAGAGACAGTAGGGAGGACCAGGGATGTTCTCTGTTTAGTGAGTCCTCCAGATCAGAGGCAGTAAGGATGACCAGGGATGTTCTCTGTTTAGTGAGTCTTCCAGATCAGGGGCAGTAGGGAGGACCAGGGATGTTCTCTGTTTAGTGAGTCCTCCAGATCAGAGGCAGTAGAGATGACCAGGGATGTTCTCTGTTTGGTGAGTCCTCCAGATCAGAGGCAGTAAGGATGACCAGGGATGTTCTCTGTTTAGTGAGTCCTCCGGATTAGAGGCAGTAGGGAGGACCAGGTATGTTCTCTTGATAAGTGCATGAATTGGACAATTTTTCTGTCATGCTAATCAAAATATAACGAGTTCTTTTGGGTGTCAGGAAAAATGTATGGAGTAAAAAGTACATCATTTTCTTTAGGAATGTAGTGTAAAAGTAGTCAAACATATATATAAATGTTTAGCTTACGAGTTTAGGGTTAAAGGTTAGGGACTAAATTGTGCCCCCCCACACAGGTTAGTTGTACAAGTGTGTGTGTGTGTGTGCGTGTGATTGTGTGTGTGTGTGTGTGTGTGTGTGTGTGTGTGTGTGTGTGTGTGTGTGTGTGTGTGTGTGTGTGTGTGTGTGTGTGTGTGTGTGTGTGTGTGTGTGTGTGTGTGTGTGTGTGTGTGCGTGCGTGGTTTTGAACTCACATAGTTATGGACTTCAGTTGAAGAAGAAACTGAAGTACAATTAGCCCTTGGGAGTGGTCTGAGTGGGGAGGGGAAAACTGAAAACTAGCTGTTATTGGCAGAGAGGTTTGGAACTCTATTTCTTATTGGTTAATTAACTAATTTACCACATGGTGATGTCACCAGGCAGGCCAAAACTCCATCTCATCAAAACAGGCTGAACATTTCAGGCCGTCTTTTCAAACAGCTCTTACACAAAAAGGACATTATCATAATTTTCATAATTTCACAACATCACAGTGTTGAAATATATATATAAAACACAGGAAAAATCACATTTTTGAGTGAAAGGAGCCTTTAAAGGGCCCTGCTTTGCATATGACAGAAAGGCTCCTTTAAGAAAAGCTGGTGCTGTGCATTGTAGAAATGAATTAAAGGTATAGTACCACCAGTTTCCTGACAAAGAAATGTTGAAAAGTGAAAGACAACAAACAATGTAAAGACAAATGTCACGAGACGAAGAGAGTTTTCTCTCTCTCTCTCTTTAACAGACGGATGTGATCTGGAGACACAAGCAACTAATGGGTAGCGTCCTCGATACTCACCTGGCAGCCCTGTTAGAGAGAGTTTACACAATAGGAACAGGCCGAGACGGGAGCAGGAACACAAAATAAGGGGTTGTGTTATAAGTCAAGCTGGGAGGGTGCAGGACACATGAGTTGGGATCAATTCCATTTCAACAGAAATTCCACATTTCACGTGTCTCATATTTGAGGAACATTGGAATAGGAATTTCAACTTACTTCATGAATTGAGTGAATTGAAATGGAAATGACTCCAACCCTGCCAGACAGGTGAGAGAGCCGTTTCTGAGTGTTAGAAGAAAAGCATCGCTCCTTCAGTGTTGTACAGGGGAGGGGTCAACTCCATTATTCACACAGCACCAGGGGTGGGGTCAACTCCATTATTTACACAGCACCAGGGGAGGGGTTAACCCCTCCCCTGGTGCTATACGGATAATGGAGTTGACCCCACCCCTGGTGCTGTGTAAATAATGGAGTTGACCCCACCCCTGGTGCTGTGTGAATAATGGAGTTGACCCCTCCCCTGGTGCTGTGTGAATAATGGGATGAAATCATCAAGTAGCGCAAATCAGAGCAGAGCTTCAGAAATGTCCAGAGGTGGAAAGGGAGAAATGAACAAGAGTTGCAAGATAAACAGGACGAGGAGTGAATCTTGTGGGTTTGATGTGGAATGGAAAAGTGAGGCTGGAGAGCGGAGGAGGAGAGAGGAGGAGGAGAGAGGAGGAGGAGAGAGGAGGTGGAGAGCGGAGGTGGAGAGAGGAGGTGGAGAGAGGAGGAGGAGAGAGGAGGAGGACAGCGGAGGTGGAGAGGAGGAGGAGAGAGGAGGAGGAGAGAGGAGGAGGAGGTGAGAGGAGGAGGTGAGAGGAGGAGGAGAGCGGAGGTGGAGAGAGGAGGAGGAGGAGAGAGGAGGAGGAGAGCGGAGGAGGAGAGAGGAGGTGGAGAGAGGGGGAGGAGAGCGGAGGGGGAGAGAGGAGGAGGAGGAGGAGAGCGGAGGAAGAGAGCGGAGGAGGAGAGCAGAGGTGGAGAGCGGAGGAGGAGCGGGAGAGAGGAGGAGGAGAGAGGAGGAGGAGTGGGAGAGAGGAGGTGGAGAGAGGAGGAGAGAGGAGGAGGAGCGGGAGAGAGGAGGTGGAATGAGGAGGAGAGAGGAGGAGGAGCGGGAGAGAGGAGGTGGAGAGAGGAGGAGGAGAGAGGAGGAGGAGCGGGAGAGAGGAGGTGGAGAGAGGAGGAGGAGGGGGAGAGCTTAATAAGATGTATTTATTTTAACAAATTGAAGGGTGAAAGCCTTTGCTGCATTAGAGGTGGTAACACAGTTTACGTCAATAGCAGATTCAGATTTAGTGTTTCATTTTGACAAAATAATGAATTTAGGCACATAAAATGTTTTGTCTTAACATACTGAACAGTTTGTGAGGTAATGGAGAATGAACCAAATATTGATATAAATCCCCTGTGATGTTAAATCCCCTGTGATGTTAAATCCTCTGTGATGTTAAATCCCCTGTGATGTTAAATCCCCTGTGATGTTAAATCCTCTGTGATGTTAAATCCCCTGTGATGTTAAATCCCCTGTGATGTTAAATCCTCTGTGATGTTAAATCCCCTGTGATGTTAAATCCCCTGTGATGTTAAATCCTCTGTGATGTTAAATCCCCTGTGATGTTAAATCCTCTGTGATGTTAAATCCCCTGTGATGTTAAATCCCCTGTGATGTTAAATCCTCTGTGATGTTAAATCCCCTGTGATGTTAAATAGTGAGTTGTGAATAGTAAATAATTACATTGGTTTTATTTAGGCACAGATCTAAATGTTGTCATAACGTTCAAGACAATAATTGTAAAGTATTAAAACCCCTGAACTTCGCTGGGGATGGGACAGTATGACTGTAGCTGTATGTTCAGAGAAACACTCACCAATCATCTGTGCAATGGTCTTCTCATACTCTGACACGATTCTCCTGTGAACCACAAACGGCAAAAGATGAATTGATAAATAAAAAAAAAAAATATTCAACACTTTGTTTCATTAGCATAAGGCATGAGCATGTTTCTGAAAGACACATATGAGTTCTTGAAGGTCAAAACACCAGTTGTTTCTGAAAGACACATATGAGTTCTTGAAGGTCAAAACACCAGTTGTTTCTGAAAGACACATGAGTTCTTGAAGGTCAAAACACCAGTTGTTTCTGAAAGACACATATGAGTTCTTGAAGGTCAAAACACCAGTTGTTTCTGAAAGACACACATGAGTTCTTGAAGGTCAAAACACCAGTTGTTTCTGAAAGACACATATGAGTTCTTGAAGGTCAAAACACCAGTTGTTTCTGAAAGACACATGAGTTCTTGAAGGTCAAAACACCAGTTGTTTCTGAAAGACACATGAGTTCTTGAAGGTCAAAACACCAGTTGTTTCTGAAAGACACATGAGTTCTTGAAGGTCAAAACACCAGTTGTTTCTGAAAGACACATATGAGTTCTTGAAGGTCAAAACACCAGTTGTTTCTGAAAGACACATATGAGTTCTTGAAGGTCAAAACACCAGTTGTTTCTGAAAGACACATATGAGTTCTTGAAGGTCAAAACACCAGTTGTTTCTGAAAGACACATATGAGTTCTTGAAGGTCAAAACACCAGTTGTTTCTGAAAGACACATGAGTTCTTGAAGGTCAAAACACCAGTTGTTTCTGAAAGACACATATGAGTTCTTGGAGGTCAAAACACCAGTTGAGTTTTTCTTTGCGTCGGTCCATCACGCACAATGTTGTGACTCAAAAATAGGGCTGGTACCAGTACTGTATCGCTGTGTAACCGATGGTTACGGATCAAGACTGACAAGAAAATATAATAACCGTAAAAATCTATATATATATATATACATGCACACACAAACAGAATAGAGCTGAAGTCGGAAGTTTACATACACTTAGGCTGGAGTCTTTAAAACTCGTTTTTCAACCACTACACACATTTCTTGTCAACAAACTATAGTTTTGGTAAGTCAGTTAGGACATCTACTTTGCATGACACAAGTCATTTTCCCAACAATTGTTTACAGACAGAATATTTCACTTATAATTCACTGTATCACAATTCAAGTGGGTGAGAAGTTTACATACACTACATTGACTGTGCCTTTAAACAGCTTGGAAAATTCCAGAAAATTATGTCATGGCTTTAGAAGCTTCTGATAGGCTAATTGACATAATTTGAGTCAATTGGAGGTATACCTGTGGATGTATTTCAAGGCCTACCTTCAAACTCAGTGCCTCTTTGCTTGACATCATGGGAAATCAAAAGAAATCAGTCAAGACCTCAGAGAAAAGAATTGTAGACCTCAACAAGTCTGGTTCATCCTTGGGAGCAATTTCCAAATGCCTGAAGGTACCACGTTCATCTGTACAAACAATAGTACGCAAGTATAAACACAATGGGACAACGCAGCCATCATACCTCTCAGGAAGGAGACGCGTTCTGTCTCCTAGAGATGAACGTACTGTGGTGTGAAAAGTGCAAATCAATCCCAGAACAACAGCAAAGGACCTTGTGAAGATGCTGGAGGAAACAGGTACAAAAGTATCTATATCCACAGTAAAACGAGTCCTATATTGACATAACCAGAAAGGCCGCTCAGCAAGGAAGAAGCCACTGCTCCAAAACCGCCATAAAAAAGCCAGACTACGGTTTGCAACTGCACATGGGGACAAAGATCGTACTTTTTGGAGAAATGTCCTCTGGTCTGATCATGCGAAAAATTGCTTTTGCTTTTAAAATGACACATTTTGGATTAGCTAACACAACGTGCCATTGGAACACAGGAGTGATGGTTGCTGATAATGGGCCTCTGTACACCTCTGTAGATATTCCATTAAAAATCAGCCGTTTCCAGCTACAATAGTCATTTACAACATTAAAAACGTATTTATACATTTTTCGCATGGAACAGCCTTCATTTCTCAGAACAAGAATAGACTGACAAGTTCCAGAAGAAAGTTCTTTGTTTCTGGCCATTTTGTGCCTGTAATCGAACCCACAAATGCTGATGCTCCAGATACTCAAGTAGTCTAAAGGCCAGTTTTATTGCTTCTTTAATCAGTTAATCAATTAGCCTTTTAAAATTATATACTTGGATTAGCTAACACAACGTGCCATTGGAACACAGGAGTGATGGTTGCTGATAATGGGCCTATGTACACCTATGTAGATATTCCATTAAAAATCAACCGTTTCCAGCTACAACAGTCATTTACAACTTTAACAATGTCTACACTGTATTTCTGATCAATTCAATGTTATTTTAATGGACAATAGATTTGCATTTCTTTCAAAAACAAGGTCAGAGAAAAAAGTATAAATGTATGTACTAAAAACTATTATTTTCTTTTGGAATGTAGTAAAGTAAAAGTTGTCAAAAATATAAATAGTAAAGTACACATACCCTCCAAAAAACAAATGAAGTAGTATTTTAAAGTATTTTTTACTTCAGTACTTTACACCACTGCAATTTGATTAGTAAACGCATGTGTTCAGTAACAATGGCTGCCTGGTATTGTGATGTAATCATTTCCATGGTAATGTAGAATGTTCATTCAAATGATGTTGGTCAATGTATTTTTTTGTTAATGTCAGTTTGAGTTGAATCAACAAATCACAGCACATATTGATGCACTTCCTGCTTTGTTCCTATGGGTACACTTGCAACGGCTTCCAGTCCCCCCATGAAGCCATCATGGGGGGGGGGGCGCCCAACGGCTTCCAGTCCCCCCATTAAGCCATCATAGGGGGGGACGCCCAACGGCTTCCAGTCCACCCATTAAGCCATCAGAGGGGGGTGGGACACCCGACGGCTTCCAGTCCCCCCATTAAGCCATCATAGGGGGACACACCCAACTGCTTCCAGTCCCCACATTAAGCCATCATGGGGACGCCCAATGGCTTCCAGTCCACCCATTAAGCCATCATAGGGGGGGATGCCCAACGGCTTCCAGTCCCCCATTAAGCCATCATGGGGGCGCCCAACGGCTTCCAGTCCCCCATTAAGCCATCATAGGGGGACGCCCAACGGCTTCCAGTCCACCCATTAAGCCATCAGAGGGGGTGGGACACCCGACGGCTTCCAGTCCCCCATTAAGCCATCATAGGGGACACACCCAACTGCTTCCAGTCCACCCATTAAGCAATCATGGGGGGACGCCCAACGGCTTCCAGTCCACCCATTAAGCCATCATGGGGGAGCACCCAACTGCTTCCAGTCCCCCATTAAGCAATCATGGGGGTCGCCCAACGGCTTCCAGTCCCCCATTAAGCCATCATGGGGGTCGCCCAACGGCTTCCAGTCCCCCATTAAGCCATCATGGAGATGCCCAACGGCTTCCAGTCCCCCATTAAGCCATCATGGGGACGCCCAACGGCTTCCAGTCCCCCATTAAGCCATCATGGGGGGTCGCCCAATGGCTTCCAGTCCCCCATTAAGCCATCATGGGGACGCCCAACGGCTTCCAGTCCCCCATTAAGCCATCATGGGGGGACGCCCAACGGCTTCCAGTCCCCCATTAAGCCATCATGGGGACGCCCAACGGCTTCCAGTCCCCCCCGGCTTCCAGTCCCCCATTCATGGGGGGACGCCAACGGCTTCCAGTCCCCCATTAAGCCATCATGGGGACGCCCAACGGCTTCCAGTCCCCCATTAAGCCATCATGGGGACGCCCAACGGCTTCCAGTCCCCCATTAAGCCATCATGGGGGGGACGCCCAACGGCTTCCAGTCCCCCCATTAAGCCATCATGGGGGGGACGCCCAACGGCTTCCAGTCCCCCATTAAGCCATCATGGGGGACGCCCAACGGCTTCCAGTCCCCCATTAAGCCATCATGGGGACGCCCAACGGCTTCCAGTCCCCCATTAAGCCATCATGGGGACGCCCAACGGCTTCCAGTCCCCCATTAAGCCATCATGGGGACGCCCAACGGCTTCCAGTCCCCCATTAAGCCATCATGGGGACGCCCAACGGCTTCCAGTCCCCCATTAAGCCATCATGGGGAAGCCCAACGGCTTCCAGTCCCCCATTAAGCCATCATGGGGGACGCCCAAAGGCTTCCAGTCCCCCATTAAGCCATCATGGGGACGCCCAACGGCTTCCAGTCCCCCATTTAGCCATCATGGGGACGCCCAACGGCTTCCAGTCCCCCATTAAGCCATCATGGGGACGCCCAACGGCTTCCAGTCCCCCATTAAGCCATCATGGGGACGCCCAACGGCTTCCAGTCCCCCATTAAGCCATCATGGGGGACGCCCAACGGCTTCCAGTCCCCCATTAAGCCATCATGGGGGACGCCCAACGGCTTCCAGTCCCCCATTAAGCCATCATGGGGGGACGCCCAACATGGGGCTTCCAGTCCCCCATTAAGCCATCATGGGGGGGGACGCCCAACGGCTTCCAGTCCCCCATTAAGCCATCATGGGGACGCCCAACGGCTTCCAGGGGGGACGCCCAACGGCTTCCAGTCCCCCATTAAGCCATCATGGGGGACGCCCAACGGCTTCCAGTCCCCCATTAAGCCATCATGGGGACGCCCAACGGCTTCCAGTCCCCCATTAAGCCATCATGGGGACGCCCAACGGCTTCCAGTCCCCCATTAAGCCATCATGGGGACGCCCAACGGCTTCCAGTCCCCCATTAAGCCATCATGGGGGGGACTTCCAGTCCCCCATTAAGCCATCATGGGGACTTCCAGTCCCCCATTAAGCCATCATGGGGACGCCCAACGGCTTCCAGTCCCCCATTAAGCCATCATGGGGACGCCCAACGGCTTCCAGTCCCCCATTAAGCCATCATGGGGACGCCCAACGGCTTCCAGTCCCCCATTAAGCCATCATGGGGACGCCCAACGGCTTCCAGTCCCCCATTAAGCCATCATGGGGACGCCCAACGGCTTCCAGTCCCCCATTAAGCCATCATGGGGACGCCCAACGGCTTCCAGTCCCCCATTAAGCCATCATGGGGGGACGCCCAACGGCTTCCAGTCCCCCATTAAGCCATCATGGGGGGGACGCCCAACGGCTTCCAGTCCCCCATTAAGCCATCATGGGGGACGCCCAACGGCTTCCAGTCCCCCATTAAGCCATCATGGGGGGACGCCCAACGGCTTCCAGTCCCCCATTAAGCCATCATGGGGGGGGACGCCCAACGGCTTCCAGTCCCCCATTAAGCCATCATGGGGGGGGACGCCCAACGGCTTCCAGTCCCCCATTAAGCCATCATGGGGGACGCCCAACGGCTTCCAGTCCCCCATTAAGCCATCATGGGGACGCCCAACGGCTTCCAGTCCCCCATTAAGCCATCATGGGGACGCCCAACGGCTTCCAGTCCCCCATTAAGCCATCATGGGGGGGTCCGCCCAACGGCTTCCAGTCCCCCATTAAGCCATCCCCCATTAAGTCCCCCATCATGGGGACGCCCAACGGCTTCCAGTCCCCCATTAAGCCATCATGGGGGGGGACGCCCAATCGGCTTCCAGTCCCCCATTAAGCCATCATGGGGGGGACGCCCAACGGCTTCCAGTCCCCCATTAAGCCATCATGGGGGGGGGACGCCCAACGGCTTCCAGTCCCCCATTAAGCCATCATGGGGGGGGACGCCCAACGGCTTCCAGTCCCCCATTAAGCCATCATGGGGACGCCCAACGGCTTCCAGTCCCCCATTAAGCCATCATGGGGGACGCCCAACGGCTTCCAGTCCCCCATTAAGCCATCATGGGGACGCCCAACGGCTTCCAGTCCCCCATTAAGCCATCATGGGGACGCCCAACGGCTTCCAGTCCCCCATTAAGCCATCATGGGGACGCCCAACCCCTTCCAGTCCCCCATTAAGCCATCATGGGGACGCCCAACGGCTTCCAGTCCCCCATTAAGCCATCATGGGGACGCCCAACGGCTTCCAGTCCCCCATTAAGCCATCATGGGGACGCCCAACGGCTTCCAGTCCCCCATTAAGCCATCATGGGGACGCCCAACGGCTTCCAGTCCCCCATTAAGCCATCATGGGGACGCCCAACGGCTTCCAGTCCCCCATTAAGCCATCATGGGGGACGCCCAACGGCTTCCAGTCCCCCATTAAGCCATCATGGGGACGCCCAACGGCTTCCAGTCCCCCATTAAGCCATCATGGGGACGCCCAACGGCTTCCAGTCCCCCATTAAGCCATCATGGGGACGCCCAACGGCTTCCAGTCCCCCATTAAGCCATCATGGGGACGCCCAACGGCTTCCAGTCCCCCATTAAGCCATCATGGGGACGCCCAACGGCTTCCAGTCCCCCATTAAGCCATCATGGGGACGCCCAACGGCTTCCAGTCCCCCATTAAGCCATCATGGGGGACGCCCAACGGCTTCCAGTCCCCCATTAAGCCATCATGGGGACGCCCAACGGCTTCCAGTCCCCCATTAAGCCATCATGGGGACGCCCAACGGCTTCCAGTCCCCCATTAAGCCATCATGGGGACGCCCAACGGCTTCCAGTCCCCCATTAAGCCATCATGGGGACGCCCAACGGCTTCCAGTCCCCCATTAAGCCATCATGGGGGACGCCCAACGGCTTCCAGTCCCCCATTAAGCCATCATGGGGACGCCCAACGGCTTCCAGTCCCCCATTAAGCCATCATGGGGGGACGCCCAACGGCTTCCAGTCCCCCATTAAGCCATCATGGGGACGCCCAACGGCTTCCAGTCCCCCCATTAAGCCATCATGGGGACGCCCAACGGCTTCCAGTCCCCCCATTAAGCCATCATGGGGACGCCCAACGGCTTCCAGTCCCCCCATTAAGCCATCATGGGGACGCCCAACGGCTTCCAGTCCCCCCATTAAGCCATCATGGGGACGCCCAACGGCTTCCAGTCCCCCCATTAAGCCATCATGGGGACGCCCAACGGCTTCCAGTCCCCCCATTAAGCCATCATGGGGACGCCCAACGGCTTCCAGCCCAACGGCTTCCAGTCCCCCCATTAAGCCATCATGGGGGGGACGCCCAACGGCTTCCAGTCCCCCATTAAGCCATCATGGGGACGCCCAACGGCTTCCAGTCCCCCATTAAGCCATCATGGGGACGCCCAACGGCTTCCAGTCCCCCATTAAGCCATCATGGGGGGACGGCTTCCAGTCCCCCATTAAGCCATCATGGGGACGCCCAACGGCTTCCAGTCCCCCATTAAGCCATCATGGGGGGGACGCCCAACGGCTTCCAGTCCCCCATTAAGCCATCATGGGGACGCCCAACGGCTTCCAGTCCCCCATTAAGCCATCATGGGGACGCCCAACGGCTTCCAGTCCCCCATTAAGCCATCATGGGGACGCCCAACGGCTTCCAGTCCCCCAGCCATCATGGGGGGGGACGCCCAACGGCTTCCAGTCCCCCATTAAGCCATCATGGGGGACGCCCAACGGCTTCCAGTCCCCCATTAAGCCATCATGGGGGGGACGCCCAACGGCTTCCAGTCCCCCATTAAGCCATCATGGGGGGGGACGCCCAACGGCTTCCAGTCCCCCATTAAGCCATCATGGGGACGCCCAACGGCTTCCAGTCCCCCATTAAGCCATCATGGGGGACGCCCAACGGCTTCCAGTCCCCCATTAAGCCATCATGGGGACGCCCAACGGCTTCCAGTCCCCCATTAAGCCATCATGGGGCCATCGCCCAACGGCTTCCAGTCCCCCATTAAGTCCCCCATCATCATGGGGGACGCCCAACGGCTTCCAGTCCCCCATTAAGCCATCATGGGGACGCCCAACGGCTTCCAGTCCCCCATTAAGCCATCATGGGGACGCCCAACGGCTTCCAGTCCCCCATTAAGCCATCATGGGGACGCCCAACGGCTTCCAGTCCCCCATTAAGCCATCATGGGGGGACGCCCAACGGCTTCCAGTCCCCCATTAAGCCATCATGGGGGACGCCCAACGGCTTCCAGTCCCCCATTAAGCATCATGGGGGGGGCCCAACGGCTTCCAGTCCCCATTAAGCCATCATGGGGACGCCCAACGGCTTCCAGTCCCCCATTAAGCCATCATGGGGGGACGCCCAACGGCTTCCAGTCCCCCATTAAGCCATCATGGGGGGGGACGCCCAACGGCTTCCAGTCCCCCATTAAGCCATCATGGGGACGCCCAACGGCTTCCAGTCCCCCATTAAGCCATCATGGGGGGGACGCCCAACGGCTTCCAGTCCCCCATTAAGCCATCATGGGGACGCCCAACGGCTTCCAGTCCCCCATTAAGCCATCATGGGGACGCCCAACGGCTTCCAGTCCCCCATTAAGCCATCATGGGGGGGGACGCCCAACGGCTTCCAGTCCCCCATTAAGCCATCATGGGGGACGCCCAACGGCTTCCAGTCCCCCATTAAGCCATCATGGGGACGCCCAACGGCTTCCAGTCCCCCCCATTAAGCCATCATTAAGCCATCATGGGGACGCCCAACGGCTTCCAGTCCCCCATTAAGCCATCATGGGGGGACGTCCCCCATTAAGCCATCATGGGGGCTTCCAGTCCCCCATTAAGCCATCATGGGGACGCCCAACGGCTTCCAGTCCCCCATTAAGCCATCATGGGGGGGGACGCCCAACGGCTTCCAGTCCCCCATTAAGCCATCATGGGGACGCCCAACGGCTTCCAGTCCCCCATTAAGCCATCATGGGGGGACGCCCAACGGCTTCCAGTCCCCCATTAAGCCATCATCATGGGGACGCCCAACGGCTTCCAGTCCCCCATTAAGCCATCATGGGGGACGCCCAACGGCTTCCAGTCCCCCATTAAGCCATCATGGGGACGCCCAACGGCTTCCAGTCCCCCATTAAGCCATCATGGGGACGCCCAACGGCTTCCAGTCCCCCATTAAGCCATCATGGGGACGCCCAACGGCTTCCAGTCCCCCATTAAGCCATCATGGGGACGCCCAACGGCTTCCAGTCCCCCATTAAGCCATCATGGGGACGCCCAACGGCTTCCAGTCCCCCATTAAGCCATCATGGGGACGCCCAACGGCTTCAGTCCCCCATTAAGCCATCATGGGGACGCCCAACGGCTTCCAGTCCCCCATTAAGCCATCATGGGGACGCCCAACGGCTTCCAGTCCCCCATTAAGCCATCATGGGGACGCCCAACGGCTTCCAGTCCCCCATTAAGCCATCATGGGGACGCCCAACGGCTTCCAGTCCCCCATTAAGCCATCATGGGGACGCCCAACGGCTTCCAGTCCCCCATTAAGCCATCATGGGGACGCCCAACGGCTTCCAGTCCCCCATTAAGCCATCATGGGGACGCCCAACGGCTTCCAGTCCCCCATTAAGCCATCATGGGGACGCCCAACGGCTTCCAGTCCCCCCATTAAGCCATCATGGGGACGCCCAACGGCTTCCAGTCCCCCATTAAGCCATCATGGGGACGCCCAACGGCTTCCAGTCCCCCATTAAGCCATCATGGGGGATGCCAGTCCCCCATTTAGCCATCATGGGGGCTTCCAGTCCCCCATTAAGCCATCATGGGGACGCCCAACGGCTTCCAGTCCCCCATTAAGCCATCATGGGGGGACACAGTCCCCCATTAACGGCTTCAGTCCCCCATTAAGCCATCATGGGGGACGCTTCCAGTCCCCCAACGGCTTCCAGTCCCCCATTAAGCCATCATGGGGGACGCCCAACGGCTTCCAGTCCCCCATTAAGCCATCATGGGGACGCCCAACGGTTTCAGTCCCCCATTAAGCCATCATGGGGACGCCCAACGGCTTCCAGTCCCCCAACGGCTTCCAGTCCCCCATTAAGCCATCATGGGGACGCCCAACGGCTTCCAGTCCCCCATTAAGACATCATGGGGACGCCCAACGGCTTCCAGTCCCCCAACGGCTTCCAGTCCCCCATTAAGCCATCATGGGGACGCCCAACGGCTTCCAGTCCCCCATTCAGCCATCATGGGGACGCCCAACGGCTTCCAGTCCCCCCATTAAGCCATCATGGGGACGCCCAACAGCTTCCAGTCCCCCCATTAAGCCATCATGGGGACGCCCAACGGCTTCCAGTCCCCCCATTAAGCCATCATGGGGGGGACGCCCAACGGCTTCCAGTCCCCCCATTAAGCCATCATAGACCTGAATGGGGATGGCCATTTTATTCATTCTATTTTTATAACAGCTCTTGCAGTCAGGAGAGGATAAAAGGAGCGTCTAACTGCTATTCAAACAGGTATTATGGAGACCGGCTGTTATTGTCTGGTTAGACTGTAAACTCTCCTTCCAGACCCATATCAAACATCTCCATCTCCAGTCGCCAAACCCACTGGCTCCATGTCATCTACAAGACCCTGCTAGGTAAAGTCCCCCCTTATCTCAGCTCGCTGGTCACCATAGCATTTCCACCTGTAGCACACGCTCCAGCAGGTATATCTCTCTAGTCACCCCCAAAACCAATTCTTTCTTTGGCCGCCTCTCCTTCCAGTTCTCTGCTGCCAATGACTGGAACGAACTACAAAAATCTCTGAAACTGGAAACACTTATCTCCCTCTCCAGCTTTAAGCACCGACTGTCAGAGCAGCTCACAGATTACTGCACCTGTACATAGCCCAGCTATAATTTAGCCCAAACAACTACCTCTTTCCCTACTGTATTTAATTAATTAATTAATTTTGCTCCTTTGCACCCCATTATTTTTATTTATTTATTGCCTTTACCTCCCTTATCGCACCTCAGTTGCTCACATCGTATATAGACTTGTTTCTACTGTATTATTGACTGTATGTTTGTTTTACTCCATGTGTAACTCTGTGTCGTTGTATCTGTCGAACTGCTTTGCTTTATCTTGGCCAGGTCGCAATTGTAAATGAGAACTTGTTCTCAACTTGCCTACCTGGTTAATTAAAGGTGAAATAAATAAATAAAAATTGGCTGGCCAATTACCGTCATCCAAAATTCCTTGACAGTCACATCCCTACCCACAAAATTGAGTTGGAAGAGGCCAACTAAAGACCTCTTCAGGTATCTGTTTAAATCTTCCACTGCTTGTTTTGGGTGAGATGAGGGCAGCAGGAAGGAAGGCTCCTAAATGCTTGTTTTGGGTGAGATGAGGGCAGCAGGAAGGCTCCTAAATGCTTGTTTTGGGTGAGATGAGGGCAGCAGGAAGGCTCCTAAATGCTTGTTTTGGGTGAGATGAGGGCAGCAGGAAGGCTCCTAAATGCTTGTTTTGGGTGAGATGAGGGCAATACAAGGAAGGCTCCTAAATGCTTGTTTTGGGTGAGATGAGGGCAGCAGGAAGGCTCCTAAATGCTTGTTTTGGGTGAGATGAGGGCAATAGAAGGAAGGCTCCTAAATGCTTGTTTTGGGTGAGATGAGGGCAATAGAAGGAAGGCTCCTAAATGCTTGTTTTGGGTGAGATGAGGGCAGCAGGAAGGCTCCTAAATGCTTGTTTTGGGTGAGATGAGGGCAATAGAAGGAAGGCTCCTAAATGCTTGTTTTGGGTGAGATGAGGGCAGCAGGAAGGCTCCTAAATGCTTGTTTTGGGTGAGATGAGGGCAATAGAAGGAAGGCTCCTAAATGCTTGTTTTGGGTGAGATGAGGGCAGCAGGAAGGCTCCTAAATGCTTGTTTTGGGTGAGATGAGGGCAATAGAAGGAAGGCTCCTAAATGCTTGTTTTGGGTGAGATGAGGCTCCTAAATGCTTGTTTTGGGTGAGATGAGGGCAGCAGGAAGGCTCCTAAATGCTTGTTTTGGGTGAGATGAGGGCAATAGAAGGAAGGCTCCTAAATGCTTGTTTTGGGTGAGATGAGGGCAGCAGGAAGGCTCCTAAATGCTTGTTTTGGGTGAGATGAGGGCAATAGAAGGAAGGCTCCTAAATGCTTGTTTTGGGTGAGATGAGGGCAATAGAAGGAAGGCTCCTAAATGCTTGTTTTGGGTGAGATGAGGGCAATAGAAGGAAGGCTCCTAAATGCTTGTTTTGGGTGAGATGAGTGCAATAGAAGGAAGGCTCCTAAATGCTTGTTTTGGGTGAGATGAGGGCAATAGAAGGAAGGCTCCAAATGCTTGTTTTGAGTGAGATGAGGGCAGCAGGAAGGCTCCTAAATGCTTGTTTTGGGTGAGATGAGGGCAATAGAAGGAAGGCTCCTAAATGCTTGTTTTGGGTGAGATGAGGGCAGCAGGAAGGCTCCTAAATGCTTGTTTTGGGTGAGATGAGGGCAATAGAAGGAAGGCTCCTAAATGCTTGTTTTGGGTGAGATGAGGGCAGCAGGAAGGCTCCTAAATGCTTGTTTTGGGTGAGATGAGGGCAATACAAGGAAGGCTCCTAAATGCTTGTTTTGGGTGAGATGAGGGCAGCAGGAAGGCTCCTAAATGCTTGTTTTGGGTGAGATGAGGGCAATAGAAGGAAGGCTCCTAAATGCTTGTTTTGGGTGAGATGAGGGCAATAGAAGGAAGGCTCCTAAATGCTTGTTTTGGGTGAGATGAGGGCAGCAGGAGGAAGGCTCCTAAATGCTTGTTTTGGGTGAGATGAGGGCAGCAGAAGGAAGGCTCCTAAATGCTTGTTTTGGGTGAGATGAGGGCAGCAGAAGGAAGGCTCCTACATGTCAAGAAAGAAAACTAGTAGCATGAAACAGGAACTATAGTATTTACAAAGACTGCATATACTGTACGTCGGAGCAGATCAGCTTGTAGACATAACATCGGCACACACAACTGCAATGCTTTTGGACGCATGCGCTCAGTCTTTTTCAGACAGCTTTGTTTTGGTGTTGTCGGATAGAGAGGTAAGCGGGTGGATTAGCCTTGCCTCCCCTCTTAGCTACTTAACCCTCCTTATCGTTGGGGCCAATCAGCCTAATGAAATAAGTCCCCTAGTTAATCTGAACTACACTCTTACAAAAAAAAACTGTGATATCTACAACCTAAAAGGGTTCTTTTTGGATGTCCCCATAGGAGAACCCTTTGAAGAACCCCTTTTTGGTTCCAGGTAGAACCGTTTTGTGATCCATGTAGAACAATTTCCACAGAGGGTTCTACCTGGAACAAAAAGGGGTTCTACCTAAAACAAAAAGTGTTCTACCTGGAACAAAAAAAGGGTTATCTTATGGGGACAGTTGAAAAACCCTTTTGGAAACCTTTTTACTAAGAGGGTAGGCGTGACTGACTGACAGTTGATCCTCTCACCTCATCTCCAGCACTTCCTGTCGACTGTCCTCGTACTTCCTCTGCCACTCCAGTACTTCCTTCTCCTTGGACACGATCTGAGAGGGAGGAAGGGAGAACTTTAGTAGGTGCAGTTCACGTACACATCAGGAGAAAAAATATGAAGGGATCTGTCTGTATAAGGTAAACATTCGTATGAATATGACTACTACTGAATGTCAACCTGTTCCTCCAGCACAGTAACACTCCTAACAATGGATATGAATTTGACAGTAGTGAGTGGTGTGGGTGGTGTGGGTAGAGGGGCACCTCTTCTCGTGCGATGCCCAGAGAGTAATCTAGGTCTTTGGGTAGGTAGGGGCTCTCCCTCTCCCCGTCTCCGTAGCTCGCCGTCCGGGTGTAAAGGCAATTCTTGGTCACCATGCTGTCCCTGTCCACTGTTGATGACATCACTTCTCTGTCTCTCTGCTGCCCAGGTCAAGCGTCAGGGAAGAGGAAGAGGAAGAGGAGGGGGGAGAGAGACAGGTACAGACAGTTGGTTAGGTATCTGGTTGATCTAATGGTGGTTTCTGGTAGCTTTCCCAGAATCCCCAGGTTTTTCCAAAAATCCCAGTGGGAAGATTCGGGAATCAGCAGGGAATGAGCAGGGAATGAGCAGGGAATCAGCAGGGAATGAGCAGGGAATCAGCAGGGAATCAGCAGGGAATCAGCAGGGAATCAGCAGTGAATGAGCAGTGAATGAGCAGGGAATCAGCAGGGAATCAGCAGGGAATCAGCAGGGAATCAGTAGGGAATCAGCAGGGAATCAGCAGGGAATGAGCAGGGAATGAGCAGGGAATGAGCATGGAATCAGCAGGGAATCAGCAGGGAATCAGCAGGGAATCAGTAGGGAATCAGCAGGGAATCAGCAGGGAATCAGCAGGGAATGAGTATGGGATCAGCAGGGAATCAGTAGGGAATCAGCAGGGAATCAGCAGGGAATCAGCAGGGAATGAGCAGGGAATGAGCAGGACATCTGGAATCCTTCCTGTAAAACAACAACAGGGAAAGTTACCTGCATTTAAAACCCTACAGACAACATAATACACTCTTTATAGGCTACTGAACTAAACCAAACCCCTATGTAGCATCGTATTGGATCAGAAAGATGCCCCCACACCACAGACAAACTCTATATGGAAAATGAGGCAGCCTCTGCAATGATGGTAGCTACAAAGTGGGATCCTTGGGACTTCCCTACTCTAAACCTAACCTTAACCCCTACCATAACCTTTACCTAACCCCTACCCTACACCTAACCGTAACCCCTACCCTACACTTAACCGTAACCCATACCCATACCCTAACCTTTACCTCACCCCTACCCTAAACTTAACCTTAACCCCTACCATAACCTTTACCTAACCCCTACCCTACCCTACACCTAACCGTAACCCCTACCCTACACTTAACCGTAACCCATACCCATACCCTAACCTTTACCTCACCCCTACCCTAAACTTAACCTTAACCCTACCATAACCTTTACCTAACCCCTACCCTACCCTACACCTAACCGTAACCCCTACCCTACACTTAACCGTAACCCATACCCATACCCTAACCTTTACCTAACCCCTACCCTAAACTTAACCTTAACGTTAACCATAACCTTTACCTAACCCCTACCCTACCCTACACTTCACCGTAACCCCTACCCTAAACTTAACCTTAACGTTAACCATAACCTTTATCTAACCCCTACCCTAACCTTAACCTTAACGTTAACCCTAACCTTAACCTTAACGTTAACCATAACCTTTATCTAACCCCTACCCTAACCTTAACCTTAACGTTAACCCTACCCTACCCTTAACGGTAACCATAACCTTTATCTAACCCTTACTTTAACTGTTTGAAATGTGAACTTCAATAGGGTTACATCAGAGTTAGACGTCCCAAGGATCCCTCTTAGATTTTTCCCTGCAATGATGCTCCTGGAGATTTGGGCAGCTGGTAGCAACATAAGCAATCGTCAATCCCAGAGCTGTGGCCCTGTGATTGGCTGAAGCTGCAACAGCTTGGCTGTGATTGGGTCCAGGCAAGGGAAAGAGGCGGTATTGCTGGGGGAGGGATAGGAATAGGGTAGCAGCACAGGGTTGTGCTGGTCAGACGGTAATTGACTGTTAATTAACATAAACACATTTAGCATTTCCTGGCTTCCACACACAGCCTACAAGTCACTGATGCAGACCTTTGGAACATCTACATTTTAAAAAGTATAATAAATCCATGTAATATATCCTACTCCATCAAAATAAATCCATTTATTTTAAACAGGTCTAAATAAACATTATGATATGAAGAAAATGTAGTCTATTTCAGAAGAACAGAATAGCATACTCTGAGTTGTCCTTATGCTAGGTCCTGATCTGGCTGTGCCATATGGCTGTGGGCTACACTAGTTCATTTAGCAGACAAGATTAGCTTATAATTCCGTGGCATTATTTTACAGTATGAAGAATACAATTGAACAAAGCTGAATAAAATCGAAAGGATATTTTCTACAAACGATTTGAGAGAGTGCGCACATGCGGATATTCTGTGTTGAAAAGTAAATGTGGACAGTTCTTCAAACATTTTCAATATGCGCCTCGGAATTCTATAAGGACCCGCGCAGTTGCGTCCCAAATGTGTCTGTCTTCACTTGTAGCCTGTGAGAAGGACCCGATTACTTAACAGGCATTGGCTAATAGGAACTGAGATATCTGACAGCCATGTGAGTGAGAGGTGCTTCAGAGCAGCTGTGAGAAGGGAATTCTAATTATTAGATTCAGCCCAGGGGCACAACGGCCACTGGCCGCAAAAGGCATGGATTATTCTTTTAGGAGGCATTGCGGCCCTTGTAAAGCGGATTAATGTGTATATTTTATTAAGAAGAAGCAGCATTACCACCCTGCATACCAGCAGCATTACCACCCTGCATACCAGCAGCATTACCACCCTGCATACCAGCAGCATTACCACCCTGCATACCCAGCATTACTACCCTGCATACCAGCAGCATTACCACCCTGCATACCAGCAGCATTACCACCCTGCATACCCAGCAGCATTACCACCCTGCATACCCAGCAGCATTACCACCCTGCATACCAGCAGCATTACCACCCTGCATACCAGCAGCATTACCACCCTGCATACCAGCAGCATACCACCCTGCATACCAGCAGCATTACCACCCTGCATACCAGCAGCATTACCACCCTGCATACCAGCAGCATTACCACCCTGCATACCAGCAGCATTACCACCCTGCATACAACTGCTGGCTTGCTTCTGAAGCTAAGCAGGGTTAGTCCTGGTCAGTTCCTGGATGGGAGACCAGATGCTGCTGGAAGTGGTGTTGGAGGGCCAGTAGGAGGCACTCTTTCCTCTGGTCTAAAAAATATCCCAATGCCCCAGGGCAGTGATTGCACCATGTGTTGGGTCCTGTCTTTCGGATGGGACGTTAAATGGGTGTCCTGACTCTCTGAGGTTTTTAAAGACCCATGGCACTTATTGTAAGAGTAACCCTGGTGTCCTGGCTAAATTCCCAAACTGGCCCTCAAACCATCACGGTCACCTAATAATCCCCAGTTTACAATTGGCTCATTCATCCTGTAACTATTCCCCAGGTCGTTGCTGCAAATGAGAACGTGTTCTCAGTCAACCTACCTGGTAAAAAAAATATATAATAATATGTTAATTGTGATACAACCTTATCGAAAAATATATAGGCCTATGGGCTAAGTTACAAGAGGTGTGAGACTATGATTTGAAAAAAGTTGCAACAAAAAAAAGGCATGCGCTGTTTCTTGCCTTACTGCACACAGCTGGTCACAAGTGACAGGACAATATTGTCACCCATTAGACTATTCTTGATTTAATCTTGTCTTTACATATACTAAATAATATATGTGTGAATCTTGTTTTGATTTAGCCCTTTATCATGCACCTGCATCGAAACAGGGAAAATACATGTAATCTAATGCACTTAACTTCTTGGTGATTGGGGGGCAGTATTGAGTAGCTTTGGATGAATAAGGTGCCCAAAGTAAACTGCCTGCTACTCAGGCCCAGTTGCTAATATATGCATATTATTATTAGTATTGGATAGAAAACACTCTGAAGTTTCTAAAACTGTTTGAATGATGTCTGTGAGTATAACAGAACTCATATGGCAGGCGAAAACCTGAGAAAAATCCAACCAGGAAGTGGGAAATCTGAGGCTTGTAGTTTTTTAAAACTTATCCCCTATTGTAGACACAGTGGGATATTGGTTATGTTGCACTTCCTAAGGCTTCCACTAGACTAACTACTAAAATGTGCTTTTCTTTCAAAAACAAGGACACTTCTAAGTGACCCCAAACTTTTGAACGGTAGTGCTTGTAGGGCTTGTGTCAAAAGTAGTGCACTACACAGGGCTCTGGTCTAAAGTAGTGCACTATACAGGGCTCTGGTCTAAAGTAGTGCACTATACAGGGCTCTGGTCTAAAGTAGTGCACTATACAGGTCTCTGGTCTAAAGTAGTGCACTACACAGGTCTCTGGTCTAAAGTAGTGCACTATACAGGTCTCTGGTCTAAAGTAGTGCACTACACAGGTCTCTGGTCTAAAGTAGTGCACTATACAGGGCTCTGGTCTAAAGTAGTGCACTACACAGGTCTCTGGTCTAAAGTAGTGCACTACACAGGTCTCTGGTCTAAAGTAGTGCACTACACAGGTCTCTGGTCTAAAGTAGTGCACTATACAGGTCTGTGGTGTTGATGGTATCCTCAAAGAAATGATCAAATATACAGACAACAAATTCCAATTGGCTATACTAAAACTCTTTAACATCATCCTTAGCTCTGGCATCTTCCCCAATATTTGGAACCAAGGACTGATCACCCCAATCCACAAAAGTGGAGACAAATTTGACCCCAATAACTACTGTGGGATATGCGTCAACAGTAACCTTGAGAAAATCCACTGCATTATCATTAACAGCAGACTCGTACATTTCCTCAATGAAAACAATGTACTGAGCAAATGTCAAATGGGCTTTTTACCAAATTACCGTACAACAGACCATGTATTCACCCTGCAAACCCTAATTGACAACCAAACAAACCAAAACAAAGGCAAAGTCTTTCAAAAAAGCCTTCGACTCAATTCGGCATGAGGGTCTGCTATACAAACTGATGGAAAGTGGTGTTGGGGGTAAAACATATGACATTATAAAATCCATGTACACAAGCAACAAGTGTGCGGTTAAAATTGGCAAAAAACACACACAGACAGAGACAGAGAGACAGAGAGACAGGGAGACAGAGAGAGAGAGAGAGAGAGAGAGAGATTGAGTCCATGTTACAGACCTTTTAGAAAGAAGTGGATGGGATCTAGTTCTGTCTCTAGTTGTATTAGGAGAACAGTTACTAGGGGGTGACTGGCCAGGAGGTGAGGGGGTAACTGGTCAGTAGGAGAACAGTTACTAGGGGGTGACTGGTCAGGAGGTGAGGGGGTAATTGGTCAGTAGGAAAACAGTTACTAGGGGTGACTGGTCAGTAGGAGAACAGTTACTAGGGGGTGACTGGTCAGGGGGTGAAGGGTGACTGGTCAGTAGGAGAACAGTTACTAGGGGGTGACTGGTCAGGGGGTGAGGGGGTGACTGGGCAGTAGGAGAACAGTTACTAGGGGTAACTGGTCAGTAGGAGAACAGTTACTAGGGGTGACTGGTCAGTAGGAGAACAGTTACTAGGGGTGACTGGTCAGGAGGAGAACAGTTACTAGGGGTGACTGGTCAGGGGGTGAAGGGTGACTAGTCAGGAGGAGAACAGTTACTAGGGGTGACTGGTCAGTAGGAGAACAGTTACTAGGGGGTGACTGGTCAGGAGGAGAACAGTTACTAGGGGGTGACTGGTCAGGGGGTGAGGGGTGACTGGTCAGTAGGAGAACAGTTACTAGGGGTGACTGGTCAGGGGTGAGGGGGTGACTGGTCAGTAGGAGAACAGTTACTAGGGGGTAACTGGTCAGGAGGAGAACAGTTACTAGGGGTGACTGGTCAGTAGGAGAACAGTTACTAGGGGTAACTAGTCAGGAGGAGAACAGTTACTAGGGGTGACTGGGCAGTAGGAGAACAGTTACTAGGGGTGACTGGTCAGGAGGAGAACAGTTACTAGGGGGTGACTGGTCAGGGGGGGTGAGGGTGACTGGTCAGTAGGAGAACAGTTACTAGGGGTAACTGGTCAGGAGGAGAACAGTTACTAGGGGTGACTGGTCAGTAGGAGAACAGTTACTAGGGGTAACTAGTCAGGAGGAGAACAGTTACTAGGGGGTGACTGGGCAGTAGGAGAACAGTTACTAGGGGGTAACTGGTCAGGGGGTGAAGGGTGACTGGTCAGTAGGAGAACAGTTACTAAGGGGTGACTGGGCAGTAGGAGAACAGTTACTAGGGGTGACTGGTCAGTAGGAGAACAGTTACTAGGGGTGACTGGTCAGTAGGAGAACAGTTACTAGGGGTGACTGGTCAGTAGGAGAACAGTTACTAGGGGGTAACAGGTCAGTTGGAGAACAGTTACTAGGGGTAACAGGTCAGTAGGAGAACAGTTACTAGGGGTGACTGGTCAGGGGGTGAAGGGTGACTGATCAGGAGGAGAACAGTTACTAGGGGGTGACTGGTCAGGGGGTGAAGGGTGACTGGTCAGGAGGAGAACAGTTACTAGGGGTGACTGGTCAGGAGGAGAACAGTTACTAGGGGGTGACTGGTCAGGTGGTGAGGGGGTGATTGGTCAGGAGGAGAACAGTTACTAGGGGGTGACTGGTCAGGAGGAGAACAGTTACTAGGGGTGACTGGTCAGGGGTGAAGGGTGACTGGTCAGGAGGAGAACAGTTACTAGGGGGTGACTGGTCAGGGGGTGAAGGGTGACTGGTCAGGAGGAGAACAGTTACTGGGGGTGACTGGTCAGGAGGAGAACAGTTACTAGGGGTGACTGGTCAGGGGGTGAAGGGTGACTGGTCAGTAGGAGAACAGTTACTAGGGGGTGACTGTTCAGGGGGTGAAGGGTGACTGGTCAGTAGGAGAACAGTTACTAGGGGTGACTGGGCAGTAATAGAAAAGTTACTAGGGGTGACTGGTCAGGGGGTGAAGGGTGACTGGTCAGTAGGAGAACAGTTACTAGGGGGTGACTGGTCAGTAGGAGAACAGTTACTAGGGGGTAACTGGTCAGGAGGAGAACAGTTACTAGGGGGTGACTGGTCAGTAGGAGAACAGTTACTAGGGGGTAACTGGTCAGGAGGAGAACAGTTACTAGGGGGTGACTGGTCAGTAGGAGAACAGTTACTAGGGGGTAACTAGTCCGGAGGAGAACAGTTACTAGGGGTGACTGGGCAGTAATAGAAAAGTTACTAGGGGTGACTGGTCAGGGGTGAAGGGTGACTGGTCAGTAGGAGAACAGTTACTAGGGGGTGACTGGTCAGGAGGAGAACAGTTACTAGGGGTGACTGGTCAGGTGGTGAGGGGGTGACTGGGCAGTAGGAGAACAGTTACTAGGGGGTAACTGGTCAGTAGGAGAACAGTTACTAGGGGGTGACTGGTCAGTAGGAGAACAGTTACTAGGGGTGACTGGTCAGGAGGAGAACAGTTACTAGGGGTGACTGGTCAGGGGGTGAGGGGTGACTGGTCAGTAGGAGAACAGTTACTAGGGGTGACTGGTCAGGGGGTGAGGGGTGACTGGTCAGTAGGAGAACAGTTACTAGGGGGTAACTGGTCAGGAGGAGAACAGTTACTAGGGGTGACTGGTCAGTAGGAGAACAGTTACTAGGGGTGACTGGTCAGGAGGAGAACAGTTACTAGGGGTGACTGGTCAGGGGGTGAGGGGTGACTGGTCAGTAGGAGAACAGTTACTAGGGGTGACTGGTCAGGGGATGAGGGGGTGACTGGTCAGTAGGAGAACAGTTACTAGGGGTAACTGGTCAGGAGGAGAACAGTTACTAGGGGGGTGACTGGTCAGTAGGAGAACAGTTACTAGTGGGTAACTAGTCAGGAGGAGAACAGTTACTAGGGGTGACTGGGCAGTAGGAGAACAGTTACTAGGGGGTGACTGGTCAGTAGGGGTGAAGGGTGACTGGTCAGTAGGAGAACAGTTACTAAGGGGTGACTGGTCAGTAGGAGAACAGTTACTAGGGGTGACTGGTCAGTAGGAGAACAGTTACTAGGGGTGACTGGTCAGTAGGAGAACAGTTACTAGGGGGTGACTGGTCAGTAGGAGAACAGTTACTAGGGGGTAACAGGTCAGTTGGAGAACAGTTACTAGGGGTAACAGGTCAGTAGGAGAACAGTTACTAGGGGTTGACTGGGCAGTAGGAGAACAGTTACTAGGGGGTGACTGGTCAGGGGTGAAGGGTGACTGGTCAGGAGGAGAACAGTTACTAGGGTGTGACTGGTCAGGGGGTGAAGGGTGACTGGTCAGGAGGAGAACAGTTACTAGGGGGTGACTGGTCAGGAGGAGAACAGTTACTAGGGGTGACTGGTCAGGGGGTGAAGGGTGACTGGTCAGGAGGAGAACAGTTACTAGGGGGTGACTGGTCAGGGGTGAAGGGTGACTGGTCAGGAGGAGAACAGTTACTAGGGGTGACTGGTCAGGAGGAGAACAGTTACTAGGGGTGACTGGTCAGGGGGTGAAGGGTGACTGGTCAGTAGGAGAACAGTTACTAGGGGTGACTGTTCAGGGGTGAAGGGTGACTGGTCAGTAGGAGAACAGTTACTAGGGGTGACTGGTCAGGGGGTGAGGGGTGACTGGTCAGTAGGAGAACAGTTACTAGGGGTGATTGGTCAGTAGGAGAACAGTTACTAGGGGGTAACAGATCAGTAGGAGAACAGTTACTAGGGGTGACTGGTCAGTAGGAGAACAGTTACTAGGGGGTAACTAGTCAGGAGGTGAGGGGGTGACTGGTCAGGAGGTGAGGGGTGACTGGTCAGGAGGTGAGGCGTGACTGGTCAGTAGGAGAACAGTTACTAGGGGTGACTGGTCAGTAGGAGAACAGTTACTAGGGGTGACTGGTCAGGAGGAGAACAGTTACTAGGGGGTGACTGGTCAGGGGGTGAGGGGTGACTGGTCAGTAGGAGAACAGTTACTAGGGGTGACTGGTCAGGGGGTGAGGGGGTGACTGGTCAGTAGGAGAACAGTTACTAAGGGGTAACTAGTCAGGAGGAGAACAGTTACTAGGGGTGACTGGGCAGTAGGAGAACTGGTCAGTAGGAGAACAGTTACTAGGGGTGACTGGTCAGGAGGAGAACAGTTACTAGGGGTGACTGGTCAGGAGGAGAACAGTTACTAGGGGGTGACTGGTCAGGGGTGAGGGGTGACTGGGCAGTAGGAGAACAGTTAGTAGGGGGTAACTGGTCAGTAGGAGAACAGTTACTAGGGGTGACTGGTCAGGAGGAGAACAGTTACTAGGGGTGACTGGTCAGGAGGAGAACAGTTACTAGGGGTGACTGGTCAGGGGGTGAAGGGTGACTAGTCAGGAGGAGAACAGTTACTAGGGGGTGACTGGTCAGTAGGAGAACAGTTACTAGGGGGTGACTGGTCAGGAGGAGAACAGTTACTAGGGGGTGACTGGTCAGGGGGTGAGGGGTGACTGGTCAGTAGGAGAACAGTTACTAGGGGTGACTGGTCAGGGGTGAGGGGTGACTGGTCAGTAGGAGAACAGTTACTAGGGGGTAACTGGTCAGGAGGAGAACAGTTACTAGGGGGTGACTGGTCAGTAGGAGAACAGTTACTAGGGGGTAACTAGTCAGGAGGAGAACAGTTACTAGGGGGTGACTGGGCAGTAGGAGAACAGTTACTAGGGGGTGACTGGTCAGGAGGAGAACAGTTACTAGGGGGTGACTGGTCAGGAGGAGAACAGTTACTAGGGGGTGACTGGTCAGGGGGTGAGGGGTGACTGGTCAGTAGAAGAACAGTTACTAGGGGGTAACTGGTCAGGAGGAGAACAGTTACTAGGGGTGACTGGTCAGTAGGAGAACAGTTACTAGTGGGTAACTAGTCAGGAGGAGAACAGTTACTAGGGGTGACTGGGCAGTAGGAGAACAGTTACTAGGGGGTGACTGGTCAGGGGTGAAGGGTGACTGGTCAGTAGGAGAACAGTTACTAAGGGGTGACTGGTCAGTAGGAGAACAGTTACTAGGGGGTGACTGGTCAGTAGGACAACAGTTACTAGGGGTGACTGGTCAGTAGGAGAACAGTTACTAGGGGGTGACTGGTCAGTAGGAGAACAGTTACTAGGGGTAACAGGTCAGTTGGAGAACAGTTACTAGGGGGTAACAGGTCAGTAGGAGAACAGTTACTAGGGGTTGACTGGGCAGTAGGAGAACAGTTACTAGGGGTGACTGGTCAGGGGTGAAGGGTGACTGGTCAGGAGGAGAACAGTTACTAGGGGTGACTGGTCAGGGGGTGAAGGGTGACTGGTCAGGAGGAGAACAGTTACTAGGAGGTGACTGGTCAGGAGGAGAACAGTTACTAGGGGTGACTGGTCAGGGGGTGAAGGGTGACTGGTCAGGAGGAGAACAGTTACTAGGGGTGACTGGTCAGGGGGTGAAGGGTGACTGGTCAGGAGGAGAACAGTTACTAGGGGTGACTGGTCAGGAGGAGAACAGTTACTAGGGGTGACTGGTCAGGGGGTGAAGGGTGACTGGTCAGTAGGAACAGTTACTAGGGGGTGACTGTTCAGGGGGTGAAGGGTGACTGGTCAGTAGGAGAACAGTTACTAGGGGGTGACTGGTCAGGGGGTGAGGGGTGACTGGTCAGTAGGAGAACAGTTACTAGGGGGTGATTGGTCAGTAGGAGAACAGTTACTAGGGGTAACAGATCAGTAGGAGAACAGTTACTAGGGGTGACTGGTCAGTAGGAGAACAGTTACTAGGGGGTAACTAGTCAGGAGGTGAGGGGGTGACTGGTCAGGAGGTGAGGGGTGACTGGTCAGGAGGTGAGGCGTGACTGGTCAGTAGGAGAACAGTTACTAGGGGGTGACTGGTCAGTAGGAGAACAGTTACTAGGGGGTGACTGGTCAGGAGGAGAACAGTTACAGGGGTGGGGTGACTGGTCAGGGGGTGAGGGGTGACTGGTCAGTAGGAGAACAGTTACTAGGGGGTGACTGGTCAGTAGGAGAACAGTTAGGGGGTGACTGGTCAGTAGGAGAACAGTTAGGAGGTGATAGGGGGTAACTAGTCAGGAGGAGAACAGTTACTAGGGGTGACTGGGCAGTAGGAGAACAGTTACTAGGGGTGACTGGTCAGGAGGAGAACAGTTACTAGGGGTGACTGGTCAGAGGAGAACAGTTACTAGGGGTGACTGGTCAGGGGGTGATGGGGTGACTGGGCAGTAGGAGAACAGTTAGTAGGGTAACTGGTCAGTAGGAGAACAGTTACTAGGGGTGACTGGTCAGGAGGAGAACAGTTACTAGGGGGTGACTGGTCAGGAGGAGAACAGTTACTAGGGGTGACTGGTCAGGGGGTGAAGGGTGACTAGTCAGGAGGAGAACAGTTACTAGGGGTGACTGGTCAGTAGGAGAACAGTTACTAGGGGTGACTGGTCAGGAGGAGAACAGTTACTAGGGGTGACTGGTCAGGGGGTGAGGGGTGACTGGTCAGTAGGAGAACAGTTACTAGGGGGTGACTGGTCAGGGGGTGAGGGGTGACTGGTCAGTAGGAGAACAGTTACTAGGGGTAACTGGTCAGGAGGAGAACAGTTACTAGGGGTGACTGGTCAGTAGGAGAACAGTTACTAGGGGGTAACTAGTCAGGAGGAGAACAGTTACTAGGGGTGACTGGTCAGTAGGAGAACAGTTACTAGGGGTGACTGGTCAGGGAGGAGAACAGTTACTAGGGGTGACTGGTCAGGAGGAGAACAGTTACTAGGGGTGACTGGTCAGGGGGGGTGACTGGTCAGTAGGAGAACAGTTACTAGGGGGTAACTGGTCAGGAGGAGAACAGTTACTAGGGGGTGACTGGTCAGTAGGAGAACAGTTACTAGGGGGTAACTAGTCAGGAGGAGAACAGTTACTAGGGGGTGACTGGGCAGTAGGAGAACAGTTACTAGGGGGTGACTGGTCAGGGGGTGAAGGGTGACTGGTCAGTAGGAGAACAGTTACTAAGGGGTGACTGGGCAGTAGGAGAACAGTTACTAGGGGGTGACTGGTCAGTAGGAGAACAGTTACTAGGGGGTGACTGGTCAGTAGGAGAACAGTTACTAGGGGGTGACTGGTCAGTAGGAGAACAGTTACTAGGGGTGAGGTCAGTTAGGAGAACAGTTACTAGGGGTGACTGGGTCAGTAGGAGAACAGTTACTAGGGGTGACTGGTCAGGGGTGAAGGGTGACTGGTCAGGAGGAGAACAGTTACTAGGGGTGACTGGTCAGGGGGTGAAGGGTGACTGGTCAGGAGGAGAACAGTTACTAGGGGGTGACTGGTCAGGAGGAGAACAGTTACTAGGGGTGACTGGTCAGGTGGTGAGGGGGTGATTGGTCAGGAGGAGAACAGTTACTAGGGGTGACTGGTCAGGAGGAGAACAGTTACTAGGGGTGACTGGTCAGGGGGTGAAGGGTGACTGGTCAGGAGGAGAACAGTTACTAGGGGGTGACTGGTCAGGAGGTGAAGGGTGACTGGTCAGGAGGAGAACAGTTACTAGGGGTGACTGGTCAGGAGGAGAACAGTTACTAGGGGTGACTGGTCAGGGGATGAAGGGTGACTGGTCAGTAGGAGAACAGTTACTAGGGGTGACTGTTCAGGGGTGAAGGGTGACTGGTCAGTAGGAGAACAGTTACTAGGGGGTGACTGGGCAGTAGGAGAAAAGTTACTAGGGGTGACTGGTCAGAGGGGTGAAGGGGTGACTGGTCAGTAGGAGAACAGTTACTAGGGGGTGACTGGTCAGTAGGAGAACAGTTACTAGGGGTAACTGGTCAGGAGGAGAACAGTTACTAGGGGTGACTGGTCAGTAGGAGAACAGTTAGTAGGGGGTAACTGGTCAGGAGGAGAACAGTTACTAGGGGTGACTGGTCAGTAGGAGAACAGTTACTAGGGGGTAACTAGTCCGGAGGAGAACAGTTACTAGGGGGTGACTGGGCAGTAGGAGACAGTTACTAGGGGGTGACTGGTCAGGGGGTGTGAGGGGTGTAAGGGTGACTGGTCAGTAGGAGAACAGTTACTAGGGGGTGACTGGTCAGGAGGAGAACAGTTACTAGGGGTGACTGGTCAGGTGGTGAGGGGTGACTGGGCAGTAGGAGAACAGTTACTAGGGGGTAACTGGTCAGTAGGAGAACAGTTACTAGGGGTGACTGGTCAGTAGGAGAACAGTTACTAGGGGTGACTGGTCAGGAGGAGAACAGTTACTAGGGGTGACTGGTCAGGGGGTGAGGGGTGACTGGTCAGTAGGAGAACAGTTACTAGGGGGTGACTGGTCAGGGGGTGAGGGGGTGACTGGTCAGTAGGAGAACAGTTACTAGGGGTAACTGGTCAGGAGGAGAACAGTTACTAGGGGGTGACTGGTCAGTAGGAGAACAGTTACTAGGGGGTGACTGGTCAGGAGGAGAACAGTTACTAGGGGGTGACTGGTCAGGGGGTGAGGGGTGACTGGTCAGTAGGAGAACAGTTACTAGGGGGTGACTGGTCAGGGGATGAGGGGGTGACTGGTCAGTAGGAGAACAGTTACTAGGGGTAACTGGTCAGGAGGAGAACAGTTACTAGGGGGTGACTGGTCAGTAGGAGAACAGTTACTAGTGGGTAACTAGTCAGGAGGAGAACAGTTACTAGGGGGTGACTGGTCAGTAGGAGAACAGTTACTAGGGGTGACTGGTCAGGGGGTGAAGGGTGACTGGTCAGTAGGAGAACAGTTACTAAGGGGTGACTGGTCAGTAGGAGAACAGTTACTAGGGGGTGACTGGTCAGTAGGAGAACAGTTACTAGGGGGTGACTGGTCAGTAGGAGAACAGTTACTAGGGTGGGGTGACTGGTCAGTAGGAGAACAGTTACTAGGGGGGTAACAGGTCAGTTGAGAGGAGAACAGTTACTAGGGGGGGTGACTGGTCAGTAGGAGAACAGTTACTAGGGGTGACTGGTCAGTAGGAGAACAGTGACTGGTCAGGAACAGGTGACTGGTCAGGGGTGAGGGGGTGACTGGTCAGGAGGAGAACAGTTACTAGGGGTGACTGGTCAGGGGTGAAGGGTGACTGGTCAGGAGGAGAACAGTTACTAGGGGGTGACTGGTCAGGGGGTGAAGGGTGACTGGTCAGGAGGAGAACAGTTACTAGGGGTGACTGGTCAGGAGGAGAACAGTTACTAGGGGTGACTGGTCAGGGGTGAAGGGTGACTGGTCAGTAGGAGAACAGTTACTAGGGGTGACTGTTCAGGGGTGAAGGGTGACTGGTCAGTAGGAGAACAGTTACTAGGGGTGACTGGTCAGGGGGTGAGGGGTGACTGGTCAGTAGGAGAACAGTTACTAGGGGTGATTGGTCAGTAGGAGAACAGTTACTAGGGGGTAACAGATCAGTAGGAGAACAGTTACTAGGGGGTGACTGGTCAGTAGGAGAACAGTTACTAGGGGTAACTAGTCAGGAGGTGAGGGGTGACTGGTCAGGAGGTGAGGGGTGACTGGTCAGGAGGTGAGGTGACTGGTCAGTAGGAGAACAGTTACTAGGGGGTGACTGGTCAGTAGGAGAACAGTTACTAGGGGTGACTGGTCAGGAGGAGAACAGTTACTAGGGGTGACTGGTCAGGGGGTGAGGGGTGACTGGTCAGTAGGAGAACAGTTACTAGGGGGTGACTGGTCAGGGGGTGAGGGGGTGACTGGTCAGTAGGAGAACAGTTACTAAGGGGTAACTAGTCAGGAGGAGAACAGTTACTAGGGGTGACTGGTCAGTAGGAGAACAGTTACTAGGGGGTGACTGGTCAGGAGGAGAACAGTTACTAGGGGTGACTGGTCAGGAGGAGAACAGTTACTAGGGGGTGACTGGTCAGGGGGTGACTGGGGTGACTGGGACAGTAGGAGAACAGTTAGTAGGGGTAACTGGTCAGTAGGAGAACAGTTACTAGGGGGTGACTGGTCAGGAGGAGAACAGTTACTAGGGGGTGACTGGTCAGGGGGTGAGGGGTGACTGGTGACTGGTCAGTAGGAGAACAGTTACTAGGGGGTGACTGGTCAGGGGGTGAGGGGGTGACTGGTCAGTAGGAGAACAGTTACTAGGGGGTAACTGGTCAGGAGGAGAACAGTTACTAGGGGTGACTGGTCAGTAGGGGTGAGGGGTGACTGGTCAGTAGGAGAACAGTTACTAGGGGGTGACTGGTCAGGGAACAGTGAGGGGGTGACTGGTCAGTAGGAGAACAGTTACTCAGGGGTAACTAGTCAGGAGGAGAACAGTTACTAGGGGTGACTGGGCAGTAGGAGAACAGTTACTAGGGGGTGACTGGTCAGGAGGAGAACAGTTACTAGGGGTGACTGGTCAGGAGGAGAACAGTTACTAGGGGTGACTAGTCAGGGGGTGAGGGTGACTGGTCAGTAGGAGAACAGTTACTAGGGGGTAACTGGTCAGTAGGAGAACAGTTACTAGGGGGTGACTGGTCAGGAGGAGAACAGTTACTAGGGGTGACTGGTCAGGGGGTGAGGGTGACTGGTCAGTAGGAGAACAGTTACTAGGGGTGACTGGTCACTGGGGGGTGAGGGGTGACTGGTCAGTAGGAGAACAGTTACTAGGGGTAACTGGTCAGGAGGAGAACAGTTACTAGGGGGTGACTGGTCAGTAGGAGAACAGTTACTAGGGGGTAACTAGTCAGGAGGAGAACAGTTACTAGGGGTGACTGGTCAGTAGGAGAACAGTTACTAGGGGGTGACTGGTCAGTAGGAGGTTACTAGGGTGACTGGTCAGTAGGAGAACAGTTACTAGGGGTGGGGTGACTGGTCAGTAGGAGAACACAGTTACTAGGGGTGACTGGTCAGTAGGAGAACAGTTACTAGGGGGTGACTGGTCAGTAGGAGAACAGTTACTAGGGGTGACTGGTCAGTAGGAGAACAGTTACTAGGGGGTAACAGGTCAGTAGGAGAACAGTTACTAGGGGGTAACAGGTCAGTAGGAGAACAGTTACTAGGGGGTGACTGGTCAGTAGGAACAGTTACTAGGGGGTGACTGGTCAGGGGGTGAAGGGTGACTGGTCAGGAGGAGAACAGTTACTAGGGGGGTGACTGGTCAGTAGGGGTGAGGGGTGACTGGGTCAGTAGGAGAACAGTTACTAGGGGGTAACTGGTCAGTAGGAGAACAGTTACTAGGGGTGACTGGTCAGGAGGAGAACAGTTACTAGGGGGTGACTGGTCAGGGGGTGAGGGGTGACTGGTCAGTAGGAGAACAGTTACTAGGGGGTGACTGGTCAGGGGGTGAGGGGTGACTGGTCAGTAGGAGAACAGTTACTAGGGGGTAACTGGTCAGGAGGAGAACAGTTACTAGGGGGTGACTGGTCAGTAGGAGAACAGTTACTAGGGGTAACTAGTCAGGAGGAGAACAGTTACTAGAGGGTGACTGGGCAGTAGGAGAACAGTTACTAGGGGGTGACTGGTCAGGGGGTGAAGGGTGACTGGTCAGTAGGAGAACAGTTACTAAGGGGTGACTGGTCAGTAGGAGAACAGTTACTAGGGGTGACTGGTCAGTAGGAGAACAGTTACTAGGGGTGACTGGTCAGTAGGAGAACAGTTACTAGGGGTGACTGGTCAGTAGGAGAACAGTTACTAGGGGGGTAACAGGTCAGTTGGAGAACAGTTACTAGGGGGTAACAGGTCAGTAGGAGAACAGTTACTAGGGGTTGACTGGGCAGTAGGAGAACAGTTACTAGGGGTGACTGGTCAGGAGGGGTGAAGGGTGACTGGTCAGGAGGAGAACAGTTACTAGGGGGTGACTGGTCAGGGGGTGAAGGGTGACTGGTCAGGAGGAGAACAGTTACTAGGGGTGACTGGTCAGGAGGAGAACAGTTACTAGGGGTGACTGGTCAGGTGGTGACTGGGGGGTGACTGGTCAGGAGGAGAACAGTTACTAGGGGTGACTGGTCAGGAGGAGAACAGTTACTAGGGGGGTGACTGGTCAGGGGGTGAAGGGTGACTGGTCAGGAGGAACAGTTACTAGGGGGTGACTGGTCAGGGGTGAAGGGTGACTGGTCAGGAGGAGAACAGTTACTAGGGGGTGACTGGTCAGGAGGAGAACAGTTACTAGGGGTGACTGGTCAGGGGTGAAGAGTGACTGGTCAGTAGGAGAACAGTTACTAGGGGGTGACTGTTCAGGGGGTGAAGGGTGACTGGTCAGTAGGAGAACAGTTACTAGGGGGTGACTGGTCAGGGGGTGAGGGGTGACTGGTCAGTAGGAGAACAGTTACTAGGGGGTGATTGGTCAGTAGGAGAACAGTTACTAGGGGGTAACAGATCAGTAGGAGAACAGCTACTAGGGGGGTGACTGGTCAGTAGGAGAACAGTTACTAGGGGGGGTAACTAGTCAGGAGGTGAGGGGGTGACTGGTCAGGAGGTGAGGGGTGACTGGTCAGGAGGTGAGGCGTGACTGGTCAGTAGGAGAACAGTTACTAGGGGTGACTGGTCAGTAGGAGAACAGTTACTAGGGGTGACTGGTCAGTAGGAGAACAGTTACTAGGGGGTGACTGGTCAGTAGGAGAACAGTTACTAGGGGGTAACTGGTCAGGAGGTGAGGGATGACTGGTCAGTAGGAGAACAGTTACGAGGGGGTGACATTTCTCCTCTTACTTTGGGTGAACTGAAGAGATTCCACCTGCTGGGCTTCTTGAGGAGGGACTGTGGAGTGGTGAAACATCAGACAGCATGAGACAGAGACGAGATGGGAGGAAGAGGAGGAAGAGGAGTGGGGAAGAGACATGGGAATAGACAGGGGTAGGGTTTCAGTTCCTTTCGGGAAGACTCTGCTGTCCTAGCTTCAGGGGGGAAGATGGACTCTGCTGTCCTAGCTTCAGGGGGGAAGATGGACTGCTGTCCTAGCTTCAGGGGAAGATGGACTCTGCTGTCCTAGCTTCAGGGGGAAGATGGACTCTGCTGTCCTTGCTTTAGGGGGAAGATGGACTCTGCTGTCCTAGCTTCAGGGGGAAGATGGACTCTGCTGTCCTAGCTTCAGGGGAAGATGGACTCTGCTGTCCTAGCTTCAGGGGGAAGATATGAAGGGATCTGCTGTTCTAGCTTCAGGGGAAGATGGACTCTGCTGTCCTAGCTTCAGGGGGAAGATGGACTCTGCTGTCCTAGCTTCAGGGGGAAGATGGACTCTGCTGTCCTAGCTTCAGGGGGAAGATGGACTCTGCTGTCCTAGCTTCAGGGGGAAGATGGACTCTGCTGTCCTAGCATCAGGGGGGAAGATGGACAGGGACTCTGCTGTCCTAGCTTCAGGGGGAAGATGGACTCTGCTGTCCTAGCATCAGGGGTAAGATGGACAGGGACTCTGCTGTCCTAGCGTCAGGGGGAAGATGGACTCTGCTGTCCTAGCTTCAGGGGGAAGATGGACAGGGACTCTGCTGTCCTAGCATCAGGGGGAAGCTGGTTCCACCACTGGGGTGCCAGGACAGAGAAGAGCTTGGACTGGGCTGAGCGGTAACTGACTTCCCATAGGGGTGGGAAGTCCAAGAGACCAGAGATGGACTGTAGACTACTTTCAGGGTGATGAAACATCTAAAATCAAGTTGTGAAATCTCGAACCTTCTCCAAACCTTCAACCAGGCGTCAATGAACCTTTTTTCTGCAGACATTCAACCTGAAATGAGTTGTTGAGACTTAAAGAAACCTACCCAACAGACCTCACTTTCAGCACATCTGGCGTGACCCTGTTGTGTTCATCAGTGTTGTTGTTAGTTGTTGTTATTTACCAGAAAAACAGTATATCATCATAAATAATGACTCCCATTTGATTGAGGAATGACTACAGATTGATGAGTATGTTTTGCAAAATTCCAGTAGCTTTCACCAAAATTCCCAAGTTTTACAGAAATCAGTGTTGGAAGAGTCCCGGAATAAAGATTGAATAAGCAGGTGGAAATCTTGATTCCTCCAAACAGGATTTCTAGAAAACCTGGGAATTTTGGTGAAAGTTACCGGAAATGTGCAACCCTAGGAATGAGGATAAGTGAACCATATCCCAAGTCACCTTCGTGTTTATCGAAGCCTTTCCTGATCAGGCCAACAGGCAACATGCATGGATGGGTTTGATACAAAGGCTTTTCTGCTGATTGATTCAGGAAAGCTGGTGATTGGAATTTAGGGGTTAGGGGTCACAGGTCAGGGGCTACAAGCCGTGTTAGAGATGTTACGTTGGGAAATACAGGGAGAGGCAGCAGCAATTATTGTTATTGTTGAGTAACGGCCACGGGTTGTAGTGTGACTAAAAGGGGGGCAGGCTGAGACACGCTCATGCTGCACTCACAGTCACACATCGACACACACACACACGGTGAGCAGGTACAGGTGCAGGCTGGTTCAGCTCAGTACCTGGGGGTGACAGTGGAGAGGGAGGGGCTGTCTGAGATGTGTTTGGCTACCTGCAGAGCCTCTATCCTCAGAGCAGCTAGAACCAGTTCCTCCTGAGACGCAGGTAGGACGGGTGGGGGGGGGTGAGTGGGAGGAGTGGGAGAAGGGAGGGTGTGGCCAGAGGGAGGAGGAGGAAGGGTGTGGCCGGAGGGAAGGGGAGGAAGGGTGTTGCCGGAGGGAGGAGGAGGAAGGGTGTGGCCGGAGGGAGGAGGAGGAAGGGTGTTGCCAGAGGGAGGAGGAGGAAGGGTGTTGCCGGAGGGAGCAGGAGGGGGAGGAGTGGGAGAAGGGAGGGTGTGGCCGGAGGGAGAAGGAGGAGACATAAAGAGAACCAGAAGTTGAGGCTACTTACTTCCCACCTACAGTACCCACACACACTTACAGATCAACAAACAGTCACACACACACATGCAGTAGTCAACACTTAACAGGCTAACATATTGTAGATAAAAGGAAGCTCAATGAAAGTAATGGAGTAGCTAAGGTAAAGGAAACTGACTAGACACCAGGGTGAAAATGAAGAAAGGCAGAGACAGTGAGGACACACACTCATCCTCAAACACCAATAGTATTACCATGATAAATCAATAATATAAATCAATAATATAACTATGATAAATCAATAATATGAATTAATAATATAACTATGATAAATCAATAATATAAATTGATAATATAAATCAATAATATAACTATGATAAATCAATAACATAAATCAATAATATAACTATGATAAATCAAAATATAAATCAATAATATAACTATGATAAATCAATAATATAAATTGATAATATAACCATGATAAATTAATAATATAACCATGATAAATCAATAATATAACCATGATAAATCAATAATATAACTATGATAAATCAATAATATAAATCAATAATATAACCATGAGAAATCAATAATATAAATCAATAATATAACCATGATAAATCAATAATATAATAATATTCAATAATATAACCATGATAAATCATTGATTTATTCAATAATATAACTATGATAAATCACTACTATAAATCAATAATATAACCATGATAAATCAATAATATAACTATGATAAATCAATAATATAAATCAATAATATAACCATGATAAATCAATAATATATATCAATAATATAAATCAATAATATAACCATGATAAATCAATAATATATATCAATAATATAAATCAATAATATAAATCAATAATATAACCATGATAAATCAATAATATAATAATATTCAATAATATAACCATGATAAATCATTGATTTATTCAATAATATAACTATGATAAATCAATACTATAAATCAATAATATAACCATGATAAATCAATAATATAACCATGATAAATCAATAATATAAATCAATAATATAACCATGATAAATCAATAATATAACCATGATAAATCAATAATATAACCATGATAAATCAATAATATAAATCAATAATATAAATCAATAATATAACCATGATAAATCAACAATATAACCATGATAAATCAATAATATAAATCAATAATATAACCATGATAAATCAATAATATAACCATGATAAATCAATAATCTAAATCAATAATCATGATAAATCATGAATACGATAGAGAGGGTCCAACAGGAAGCAGGTTGACACGCGAGGGAGGACTCTGACTCTAATCAACACACCTGTAGTTTGAGTGCGAAGGCAGTGGGGTTGGTCTCTGCCAGGTGAGGCTCCACAGCCTCCAGGTGCACCAGGGGGTCAGGGCACTCAGACAGCCTGGTTAAGTGGGGTGCGTTTGGGGCAAGGACCTCCACAGGGCCCTGGGTGGGTAGCTACAGTACAGGGGGTGGCAGCAGGGAGGCGGAAGGGGGTGAGGAGGGGTGAGGAGGGGGTGGGAGGGGGGGGGGTGAGGAGGGGGGAGGAGGGGGTCAGCATTGCACAGCAAAGCTTTGGGCAGTGTCAGCAGAAGGTTGGGTGGGGCTGGGTTTCTGAGACGGAGGTATGAGTTGTTTCTTGCTGGCCGGTAGGTAGTTTATGGTAGGTACCTTATGGAAGTTAACTTAAGCCAGGGATTTGAAAGTTTAACTGGGGTAGCATCTACACTGTAGACTATACAGTATTTAGGGTTCACTGTCGCCCTCTACTGTACACATGACACGGACAGAGTTGAGAGGTCACGGCATAGCAAACTGGGAAAGAAAATGTGTCGTAACATTGTATTCTGAGATGAGCCTGACACATGCATATGGAAGACGATGAGAAACACACAGTCATTTCATCAGGTGTATTGATCCACCCCCCCAAACGTATTTATTGACAACCAGAGAGTTCGGTATTGTGACTCACCAGTCCATGATCCCTGTCTGTGCTCTGTGTCCGGCTGAGTGACTGGCTCTCTCTCTTCCTGGTCTTCTCCTTCTCTCCAGCGGACCACTCCGGACCGGGCCGAGACCCCTCCGGACCGGGCCGAGAGCCCAGCACCGGGGTCTTCATCTGGGCTGTGATCTGGGCCTCTATCTCCTCAAAGCTCCTAGAGAGAGGGAGAGAAGGAACGAGGGATGTTGAGGAGAACAGACAGGATCTCTGTGTGGTAGAAGCATTACATTAGTGACCAGAACGGGATAGTGAAATGTTGTTCGGCATACCTTTCTAAATTTGAATGACATTTAGAACCAATTACTAATTTAAAATGCAGTGCGTGTGTGTGTGTGTGTGTGCGTGCGTGCGTGCGTGTGTGTGTATCTCAGTGTGTTGTACCCTGTGCAGGGAGAGTTGGGTTCTGATCCGTGGTTAGGCTTGGTCAGGCTGTCTGTCACAGAGTCTAGCTTCAAGTAGAGAGCAGAAGGTTTCTTCGCAGACAGCGGCTGGAGAGAGAGAGTGTGTGAGAGAGGGCAGGAGTGTGTGAGAAAGACAGAGAGTATGTGTGTGTGAGTGAGAGAGAGCGTGAGAGTGTGAGAGATAGAGTAGGGGAGAGAGAGAGAGTAGGAGAGGACATTAATACAATTAGACACAACCAAATCACGAGAAAACAAAAAGACAATTACTTGACACATTGGAAAGAATTAACAAAAATCAGAGCGAAATAGAATGCTAGTTGGCCCTAAACAGAGAGTACACAGTGGCAAAATACCTGACCACTGTGGTGAAATACCTGACCACTGTGGTGAAATACCTGACCACTGTGGCAAAATACCTGACCACTGTGGTGAAATACCTGACCACTGTGGTAAAATACCTGACCACTGTGGCAAAATACCTGACCACTGTGGCAAAATACCTGACCACTGTGGCGAAATACCTGACCACTGTGGTGAAATACCTGACCACTGTGGTGAAATACCTGACCACTGTGGTGAAATACCTGACCACTGTGGTGAAATACCTGACCACTGTGGTAAAATACCTGACCACTGTGGTAAAAATCCACTGTGACTGACCCACTGTGACTATGACAGACTCAGTGAGCATAGCCACTGTGAGAAAGGGTAGGAGACATGGCTCTGACCACTGTGGATAGAAAATGAAGAAGAGACAATCTTTTCCATGACCACTGATGGAGACAACAGAAAAGTGAGTTAAAATACGGAGGAAGAGAGGAATGAGAGAAGAGGAAGAACTGACCACTGTGGTGAAATACCTGACCACTGTGGTGAAACTACCTGACCACTGCTGGTAAAACACTGGACTGACCACTGTGGTGAAATAGACCTGACCACTGTGGTAAAGACTGGACTAGACCTGACCACTGTGGTAAAACACCTGACCACTGTGGTAAAACACCTGACCACTGTGGTAAAATGGACCTGACCACTGTGGTAAAACACCTGACCACTGTGGTGAAATACCTGACCACTGTGGTGAAATACCTGACCACTGTGGTAAAACACCTGACCACTGTGGTAAAATACCTGACCACTGTGGTGAAATACCTGACCACTGTGGTGAAATACCTGACCACTGTGGTAAAATACCTGACCACTGTGGTGAAATACCTGACCACTGTGGTAAAATACCTGACCACTGTGACTGACCCAAACTTAAGGGAAGCTTTGACTATGTACAGACTCAGTGAGCATAGCCTTGCTATTGAGAAAGGCCGCCGTAGGCAGACATGGCTCTCAAGAGAAGACAAAGAGGAATCTTACTATCTGACTGTGGATAGATACTCACCGATGAAGAAGAGACAATCTTTTCCATGTACTCAATCTCATAGTCGGACACTGATGGAGACAACAGAAAAGACTGAGTTAGAGACAGAAAGAGAAGATAGTCGGAGGAAGAGAGGAATGAGAGAAGAGGAAGAACAGAGAAAGTTAAGGACAGAAAATGCTGGACTAGACTAGGCTGGACTAGACTAGACTAGACTGGACTAGACTGGACTAGACTAGTCTGGACTAGACTTGGCTGGACTAGACTGGACTAGACTAGGCTGGACTAGACTTGGCTGGACTCTACTGGACATAGACTTGGCTGGACTAGACTTGGCTGGACTAGACTTGGCTGGACTAGACTAGGCTGGACTGACTGGCTAGACTGGACTGGGCTAGACTTGGCTGGACTGGACTGGACTAGACTTGGCTGGACTAGACTAGGCTGGACTAGACTAGGCTGGACTAGACTTGACTAGACTAAACTAGACTGGACTAGAGTCTTGGCTGGACTGGGTTTTGCTGAACTAGAGCTGGCTAGAGGCTGGGCTTGGCTGACTAGGCTGGACTGGGCTGGACTGGCTGGACTGGGCTTGGCTGGACTTGGCTGGACTGGGCTTGGCTGGACTGGACTTGGCTGACTAGACTTGGCTGGGACTAGGCTGGACTGGGCTTGGCTGGACTACTTGGCTGGACTAGGCTTGGCTGGACTGGGGCTTGGCTGGGCTGGGACTTGGCTGGACTGGGCTTGGCTAGGCTGGACTAGACTTGGCTGGACTGGGCTTGACAAGACTAGGCTGGACTAGACTAGGCTGGACTAGACTTGGCTGGACTGGACTTGGCTGGACTGGCTGGACTGGACTAGACTTGACTGGACTAGGCTTGACTGGACTAGACTTGGCTGGACTGGGCTTGACTAGGCTGGACTGGGCTGGACTAGGCTTGACTAGGCTGACTGGCTGGACTGGACTAGGCTGGACTGGGCTAGGCTGGACTGGGCTTGGCTGGACTGGGCTTGGCTGGACTGGACTTGGCTGGACTGGGCTCGACTAGGCTGGACTAGACTTGGCTGGACTGGGCTTGGCTGGACTGGGCTTGGCTAGACTAGACTTGGCTGGACTGGGCTTGGCTGTATTAGGCTAGACTTGGTTGGACTAGGTTAGACT
>NC_056453.1:47513958-47578958 GCF_018296145.1 Oncorhynchus tshawytscha | reverse complement strand
AGAAGTAGAGGATCAGAACAAGTCTCCCCTGCAGAGACTTCATCAATGAATACTTCATCAATAAGTCAAACCTTAATCAATACGTCAACTCTATTGTCTTTTTAAAAACAAAAGGCATATTACTCTCCCTCCTGCTGTGTATATGTTTAGCTCAATAAGATGTGCACTAGTCATTCACAATACAGGGGGGATATTGAAAATGATAATGATTTCCGTATGCATGGTGTAAAGCATTATCATCAAAACTCAAAAAGCATCATACTCACATGTTGTTGAACTGATAATACATGTTTCAGTATTTAGCCTTGCTAGTTTAGTTAGCGTACATTGCGTGAATTTGACTAGAATTACAGTAGGTTGGAAGTCAATTTCTGCCCCCCCCCCCAAATAAAATTGCTGCCATGATTCACTTTGATGGTATACATTAGTCTGGGGTTGCCAAACCTCCCCTCGGGGACCCCCCAGACATTACAACCCCCCCCCACAGATGTTTCACTATTTAATTTCAGCCCTGAACTAGCAAAACTGATTCAAGTAGTCAGGGGCTTGAGGATTAGTTGAATCAGGTCCTAGTTCTGGACTAAATCAAATGCATGGAAAAGCTGCATTAGGCAACAGACGGCAATGTTAATTCTTTGCTAAGTTAGCATGTTAGCGAGTTAGCGAGTTAGTGTGTTAGCGTGTTAGCGTGTTAGTGTGTTAGCGAGTTAGCGAGTTAGTGTGTTAGCGTGTTAGCATGTTAGTGAGTTAGTGTGTTAGCGTGTTAGTGAGTTAGCGTGTTAGTGAGTTAGTGTGTTAGCGTGTTACTGTGTTAGCGTGTTAGCGTGTTAATGTGTTAGCGAGTTAGCGAGTTAGTGTGTTAGCGTGTTAGCGATATGAGATGAATAGTTCAAACTAATGCTGTCTTGATACCAGTATTGGGATACTAATATACCAGATTTTCTAGAAGCAGATTTCACTCTATAGTCCTTTAAGACCTACTTTTGTAAAATAGTGAGCGAGTTTGTTTTGCTCGGTGCCCATTAGTCCAACTGTGGCACCGGGTAATGCCAAGCGAACCGGGCCCATTGTGTTCTGTACAATAGCTTTCAAAAGAAACAAATGCGAACCTGTGTGTTTCCAACATTAGGACTGTATTTCTTCCAGAAATGAATTCTGCTTCATATTTTTTTGTTTCCCTTCCACAATACGGGTATTGTGACAGTCGAGTCTAAACCCAGGTATCTACAACCAACCTAGACCACACAGATACTCCTCAATGTGACCACGACTAACCTCTGTTGCTCCTCAATAGAGGAGGTGCTACCGTGTGACTGTTCTCTTTCCCTTGGAGAAGGGGTGCACCTGTATAAGACAGGTTACATTTATATGGCAGGATGCTCATTGAAGAAAATGGGCATGGTAGAGCTTCTCTGATTGGTTGGTTTTGCATGGTAGAGCTTCTATAATTGGTTGTCTTTACGTTACTGTTGTGTTAATAGGGAGGAGGACAGGGTTGAAAAATGTCACACGTTTTCCAGAAATCCTGGTTGGGAAGATTCCCAGAATTTCAGGAGAACTTGTGAATTTGGGGAAAGTTAGAAGGAGATGAGCACGACGGGGCTACATGCTCTCTCTGAGAGTAGGATGTTTAGAAAAACTGAAACATTATTTACATAAACAGTTAGAGGTCAAAACAGTCCTGCTGCCATTCCTGTACTTACAACAGACAACACAGAGAGGAACCCTTCGACTTCCTGTGGCACACGAGAACACACAGACAGGTGACAGAGAGACAGACAGGAGACAGAGAGACAGGCAGGTGACAGAGAAACAGACAGGAGACAGAGAGACAGACAGGTGATAGAGAGACAGACAGGAGACAGAGAGACAGACAGGTGACAGAGAGACAGACAGGTGACAGAGAGACAGACAGGAGACAGACAGGTGATAGAGAGACAGACAGGAGACAGAGAGACAGACAGGAGACAGACAGACAGGTGACAGAGACAGACAGACAGAGACAGACAGGACAGAGACAGACAGGTGATAGAGAGACAGACAGGTGACAGAGAGACAGGTGGCACAGACAGACAAACACATTCACACACACACACACACACACACACACACACACACACACACACACACACACACAGCTAAAAGAATTCAGTACTAAATGTACAAACAGAAACACATAAACAAATGACAATGTGAAAGTGCCTTATAACCACCTAATAATGCAATGGTATTTAAACTTACGATTTGATTGGTTTCTTCTTGGTCTTGGCCGGTTTGTTCTGGTTGTGGTCCTCCAGCTCCCTAACTTCATCGTTATCGTTATCAACCTCGTCATCATTGGCCGACACCTCGAAAGAGGCGGAGCCAGAGGCAGCCTTGGGTGGAAACGCAGCCGTCCTATTGGACGAACCCTTGAAGGAGTTGACAGCTGACTCATTGAAGGTGTCAGAGTCAAAACTATAGGAGCGTTTGTTCAGCTCGGGAGAGATAGGGATCCCACTGTTAGAGCCGAACAGGTTGAAGTTAGGGTCGTCCCACTGAGCCGGGTCAGAGTTATAGGAGGGCTTAGAGACGGGGATGTCATCGGGGATTAGGCTGTTGTCTAGGGGTTCAGATGGGGGCTGGACGGCCTTCTTCAGACCCATCCTGGGCTTCCTTAGAGGCATCTGATAATAATAAAAAATGCATCATATTAATAATGATAGTTTATTAATTTTAAGCGCTTTTCAAAACACTCCAAAGTAACTTTACTTCAGCAATATAATCAGTAAAATAAAAAAACACACACAGACCAAGAAGAGCACTTAAACATGATGACAGACTAGAGTCAAAATCCAACTGGGATTTCTGGAAGATCAGGGAATTTGGGGAAAGTTAATAGAATTTTGCAACCCTATGACAGACAGACCTTGGAGCCTGCTTTTTTGCCCAGCTTCTTGGGTGGTGGAGAGGCCTTGGGAGGCTCCTCGAGGGTCTCCTCAGAATAGTCAAACTCCAGTCTGACCGCCCCTGAGGTTCGAATAGGGGGGCTGGTTGAGGGAAGAGTTGACTCGGCGTTAGGGGGCTCTGGGGGGTTAGAGACAACGGACAGCACGCCTCCTTTACTACCCAACGGCGGGGAGTTAGCGACTTTACTCCCTCCGTTGTTGAATGGGGCGATGTCTTCAAAGTTGTCTGGGTCCCATTTGTAGGTCCCACTCAGGGGAGAGCCTTCGCTGCCTGGGGGGGCCTCCGGCACAGAGATGGGGGTGTCCTCCTGCCGGTTGGGTATAGAGATAGCTGGGGTCGGAGTCAGAATAGAAGTAGGGGCCAGGATTAGTTGATTATCTGTCTCTGGGCTAGTGTGATTGGTCTCTTCAGTGAGCGAGGCGGAGTCTACTGTGGCTCCTCCTGCTTCCAGATCCTCAGAGACCAATAGGGGTCTGGCTGCTCTGGTGGGCTCGGCACTCTTCTCCAGCTCCGGTGTGGTTCCGGAGGACGGCAGTTGGGGGCTCTCTAGGTTAGAGCTCTGCCTGGGGAGAGGCTTCTTTTTCAGGGAGCCGCCTGGGCGGAGAGGCCCCTTCTTGGAGGGTCTGCGCAGAGTCCCTGGAGCACTCTCAGTACCACTGTCAACACTAAAGGCCTCAGCTAAGGGACGGGAGTCTCCGATTGAGATGGAGGATCCTCCGCCGTCTAGGGGGCCGGAGCCATCTAGCTCCCCAGCCTGGAGGCTCAGAGAGCGGGTTAGAGTTGATCGGCTCTGGGCCTCAGCAGCAGCAGCAGCAGCAGCTATGAGCTGGTCTAGGTTATAGGCTCCGCTAGCAGCTATGGGCTTGTCCTCGTCAAAGACTATGGACAGGGAGCTACCATGGTGACCTTTAGCCTCTGACCCGGGTTCACCGTCTGCCTCAGAGTCACAGCCAAGACCTGGAGGAACAGAGAAATATAAATGATAGGTAATATATAGTCATGACACAATCCCGATATGGTGTTTGAATGAGAGAGAGAAATTACATTCTTCTGATGCTTGTTAGTTGTATTCGTTTGAGAGAGAGAGAAACATGTTTCCATTGCAATAAAGCCCTAAAATGTTATTGAGAGAGAGAGAGCGACTGTACAACACTGTATATATACAGTAGGTGAAGATGTATAGAGACATAATATGACATTTGAAATGTCTTTATTCTTTTGAAATTTTTGTATGTGTAATGTACATTTGTACATTTGTTTATTATGTATTTCACCTGCTTTGGCAATGTCAACACATTTTACCCAAGAAAGCCCTTAAATTGAATTGAATTGAGAGAGAAGATAGAGAGAGACGGAGAGAGAGAAAGAGAGAGAGATGATGGTGAAGGCTGTGTCTGGTTTTAGACTAATTAAATTGATGAATGAGCTCTGAATATTTCATCACAACCTCCCAGCCAATCAGTAAAACACAAACGAACATTGTGATGAATGGCTGAAGCTTTCCTGCATAGATAAGACCTGCTTATATCCGTTAGCAGCTCTGTGATGCTGGTCTGAATGACTGAACAGAGAAAACCTCTTTGTTTGAAATACCAGTAGTCACCAGTAGAGGGCATTCTAAATCTCTGTCTCTCTGTGTGTGTCTCTCTGTGTGTCTCTCTCGCTCTCTGTGTGTGTGTGTGTCTCTCTCTCTGTGTGTGTGTGTCTCTCTGTGTGTGTGTGTGTCTCTCTCTCTGTGTGTGTGTCTCTCTGTGTGTGTGTGTGTGTCTCTCTGTGTGTGTGTGTGTCTCGCTCTCTCTCCGTGTGTGTGTCTTTCTCTCTCTCTGTGTGTGTCTCTCTGTGTGTCTCTCTCGCTCTCTGTGTGTGTGTGTGTCTCTCTCTCTGTGTGTGTGTCTCTCTGTGTGTGTGTGTGTGTGTGTCTCTGTGTGTGTGTGTGTGTCTCGCTCTCTCTCCGTGTGTGTGTCTCTTTCTCTCTCTGTGTGTGTGTGCCTCTCTCCCTCTCTCTCTCTCTGTGAATGTGCACGAGTCTCTCTCACCGGTGTCTTCAGAGGTCAGCAGCTGGATATGAGGGTCTGTCTCCGTGGGGGACTTGACAGGGGTGGTCGACTCTGGCGTCTCGAATGCTCCGTCAGAGTCTGAGCTCCTATAGGACAGAGAGAGAGAGACTCAGTATCACTGTAGACCTCATAAAGGACCATGGTGTGAAGGGGAGGAGACATGACACCACCAGGGTCTCATTTTCACTGGTACGATGAGTCCACAAAGTAGAAGATGTAAAAATCTATCAGATCCAATAACAGTACGATACTCCAGAACATCACAGCATCAGAAACGAGTTACTAAATCAATCAATCAATCAATCAAAACAATTGCACAGCTCAGTGAACTCATACATCGTCAGGGCTTTAAAGTGCCCTAGTGGCACCAGGGAATCCAAATGGCACCAGGGAATCCAAACGGAACCAGGGAATCCAAACGGAACCAGGGAATCCAAATGGCACCAAACGGAACCAGGGAATCCAAACGGAACCAGGGAATCCAAACGGAACAAATGTTAAATGTAAGTGATTCCAAAAATTTGGAGTGTAAAAAACTAAAATCGGATTTACTTAATTCCGTGGAGACCCTATGGGACCTCAAGAGTTAACCAACCCTGAACTGGTTTGGTATCTCATTATTTTATACGTTAGCAAATTAAGTTCGGTAAGTTGGAAGCTTTGTGTAGTAGGGCTTTGTAAACAGACAGGGAGTAATGCATTGATCTACGGGACTTTAGTGAGGTTCAGCTGTTGATACAGGAAGCAGTGAGGAGTATTAAAACGGTCACCTGTGGTGAAACGAATGGTGCTTTGGTAGACGGCATACAAAGGGTTAAGAGTAGTGGCTGCTGCAATCTGGTAAAATGGTGTCACCGTAATCAAGAACTGGCAGGAAAAGTAGACTGAACAATCTGCTTCCTGCTATTTAGGAAGAGGAAAGTCCACTTTAAATATTATATTTTGAACTAGCTCATCCGTATGTTTTTTAAAACATTAAATCTTCGTCAATCCAGATACCCAGATATTTGTAGGCGGGAACCTGATCGATGGGAGAACCATCCAGTGAATAAATATGTAGTTCATCTGGAAAATTCTGTAGAGAACGAGAGAACATGTTTTAAACCAACCAGGGCTTTCTGTAAGGTAACAAGGTCAGATTGAAGCGCTAACAGCCAAGTCAACAGTTGGATCAATATAACAGTGTCGTCTTCATACAGATGAATATTACTTCTACTTTTTTTAAATAGACCGATATTATTTCTATAAACAGTAAAGAACCCTGCAGAATACCTTTCATAATGTCCAGAAGACTAAAATGAACACAGTCAGAAATACTACACATTGAGTCCTGTCTCACAGATTATTTTCAAACCAGGCCGACTTCAGCAGACTATTGAATAAGAATGTGAATAAGAAAAAAATTAAAACATATCATCTATAACCAGCTGAAACAGTGTTATGTCCAGGTCTATAACCAGCTGAAACAGTGTTATGTCCAGGTCTATAACCAGCTGAAACAGTACTATGTCCAGGTCTATAACCAGCTGAAACAGTGTTATGTCCTGGTCTATAACCAGCTGAAACAGTGTTATGTCCAGGTCTATAACCAGCTGAAACAGTGTTATGTCCAGGTCTATAACCAGCTGAAACAGTGTTATGTCCAGGTCTATAACCAGCTGAAACAGTGTTATGTCCTGGTCTATAACCAGCTGAAACAGTGCTATGTCCAGGTCTATAACCAGCTGAAACAGTGTTATGTCCAGGTCTATAACCAGCTGAAACAGTGCTATGTCCTGGTCTATAACCAGCTGAAACCGTGTTATGTCCTGGTCTATAACCAGCTGAAACAGTGTTATGTCCTGGTCTATAACCAGGTCTATAACCAGCTGAAACATTGCTATGTCCTGGTCTATAACCAGCTGAAACAGTGTTATGTCCTCGTCTATAACCAGCTGAAACAGTGTTATGTCCAGGTCTATAACCAGCTGAAACAGTGCTATGTCCTGGTCTATAACCAGCTGAAACAGTGTTATGTCCTGGTCTATAACCAGCTGAAACAGAGTTATGTCCTGGTCTATAACCAGCTGAAACAGTGTTATGTCCAGGTCTATAACCAGGTCTATAACCAGCTGAAACATTGTTATGTCCAGGTCTATAACCAGGTCTATAACCAGCTGAAACAGTGTTATGTCCAGGTCTATAACCAGCTGAAACAGTGTTATGTCCAGGTCTATAACCAGGTCTATAACCAGCTGAAACAGTGTTATGTCCAGGTCTATAACCAGTTGAAACAGTGTTATGTCCAGGTCTACAACCAGTTGAAATAGTGTTATGTCCAGGTCTATAACCAGCTGAAACAGTGTTATGTCCAGGTCTATGACCAGCTGAAACAGTGTTATGTCCTGGTCTATAACCAGCTGAAACAGTACTATGTCCAGGTCTATAACCAGCTGAAACAGTGCTATGTCCTGGTCTATAACCAGCTGAAACCGTGTTATGTCCTGGTCTATAACCAGCTGAAACAGTGTTATGTCCTGGTCTATAACCAGGTCTATAACCAGCTGAAACATTGCTATGTCCTGGTCTATAACCAGCTGAAACAGTGTTATGTCCAGGTCTATAACCAGCTGAAACAGTGTTATGTCCAGGTCTATAACCAGCTGAAACAGTGCTATGTCCAGGTCTATAACCAGCTGAAACAGTGTTATGTCCTGGTCTATAACCAGCTGAAAAACTGGTCAAAACCAGCTGAAACAGTGTTATGTCCAGGTCTATAACCAGTCTATAACCATGAAACATTGTTATCCATTTAACCAGGTCTATAACCAGCTGAAACAGTGTTAATGTCCAGGTCTATAACCAGCTGAAACAGTGTTATGTCCAGGTCTATAACCAGGTCTATAACCAGCTGAAACAGTGTTATGTCCAGGTCTATAACCAGTTGAAACAGTGTTATGTCCAGGTCTACAACCAGTTGAAATAGTGTTATGTCCAGGTCTATAACCAGCTGAAACAGTGTTATGTCCAGGTCTATGACCAGCTGAAACAGTGTTATGTCCACGTCTATAACCAGCTGAAACCAAAACCAGCTGAAACAGTGTTATGTCCTGGTCTATAACCAGAATGGCGTATATTTAGAATAGAAAGACAAGTTTAATTAGATCTTAGCTTACAGTTGGTCAGTGATTCCAACATTTTGGAAATGCAACATCATTTGGAAATTTGACGGTAGTTATCTAAGTCAGAAGGATCTGAATACCGGGGTGGACACCCGCTTCCCAGATCTTAGGGAGAACACCAGAATACCGGGGGAGGACACCCGCTTCCCAGATCTTAGGGAGAACACCAGAATAACGGGGGAGGACACCCGCTTTCCAGATCTTAGAGATGACACCAGAATACCGGGGGAGGACACCCGCTTTCCAGATCTTAGGGAGAACACCAGAATACCGGGGGAGGACACCCGCTTTCCAGATCTTAGAGATGACACCAGAATACCGGGGGAGGACACCCGCTTTCCAGATCTTAGGGAGAACACCAGGATACCAGGGGAGGCCATCTGCTTCCCAGATCTTAGGGAGAACACCAGGATACCAGGGGAGGCCATCTGCTTCCCAGATCTTAGGGAGAACACCAGGATACCAGGGGAGGCCATCTGCTTCCCAGATCTTAGCGATGACATCAGAACCAATTGACAAGTAAAAAATATAGCTCAGTGGGTCTGCAGTAAGTGGAGCAGAGGGCTGCAGTTAGAAGGGGCCAAGTGAATCAGCCTCTATGGATTTTAGATCAATCTGTACTGCAGTTAGAAGGAATCAAGTGAATCAGCTCCTATGGTTTTATACTGCAGTTAGAAGGAATCAAGTGAATCAGCTCCTATGGTTTTATACTGCAGTTAGAAGGAATCAAGTGAATCAGCTCCTATGGTTTTAAACTGCAGTTTTAAGTGAATCAAGTAAATCAACTCCTATGGTTTTATACTGCAGTTAGAAGGAATTAAATGAATCAGCTCCTATGGTTTTATACTGCAGTTAGAAGTGAATCAAGTGAATCAGCTCCTATGGTTTTATACTGCAGTTAGAAGTGAATCAAGTGAATCAGCTCCTATGGTTTTATTCTATTGTTAGAAGTGAATCAAGTGAATCAGCTCCTATGGTTTTATTCTATTGTTAGAAGTGAATCAAGTGAATCAGCTCCTGTAGTTTAATATTGCCGTTAGACAGAATCAAGTGAATCAGCTCCTGTAGTTTAATTCTACAGTTAGAAGTGAATCAAGTGAATCAGTCCTTATGGTTTTACATTAATCTTTAGCAAATAACTTTAGTACATCATAGACATCAAAGGGTTATCCTGAAAACCAAGTCTGTTAGTCTGTTAGTGCATCGTCCTACAATCTGTTCTGAGGTGACTAAAGGACCTCCCTCTAATGGGAACGAGATGTTTTTCCAGGTGGCCAGTTTAATTAAGCAAAATGGTTAGTAAGTAAAAGCATCACAAACTTTAAACGCTTCTAGAATGAGAGGCTGTCAGAGCCTGCTGGGGTAACGAAGGGGAGGAGTTTTATTTTTAAAGGTTTGACCACTTTACAGAATTTGGCTTGATTACAACCACTCTCCGATACACAATTCAAGAAATACGTTGATTTAGCTGTTTTAATCGGGCGTAGAATCATGATTCTAGCCTTAGCCCAAGCTACATTTCCTTCTTGTAATTTCTCAGACAATTCATGCGTGAAGGATTACAAAAAGGAATCCTTCACTACAGCCAGTCTACAGAACACAGACACTACAGCCAGTCTACAGAACACAGACACTACAGCCAGTCTACAGAACACAGACACTAAAGCCAGTCTACAGAACACAGACACTACAGCCAGTCTTCAGAACAATAGACACTACAGCCAGTCTACAGAACACAGACACTACAGCCAGTCTTCAGAACACAGACACTACAGCCAGTCTTCAGAACACAGACACTACAGACAGTCTACAGAACACAGACACTACAGCCAGTCTCAGAACACAGAACACAGACACTACAGCCAGTCTTCAGAAAAAATAGACACTACAGAGCCAGTCTTCTACAGAACAATAGACACTACAGCCAGTCTTCAGAACACAGACACTACAGCCAGTCTACAGAACACAGACACTACAGCCAGTCTACAGAACAATAGACACTACAGCCAGTCTACAGAACAATAGACACTACAGCCAGTCTTCAGAACACAGACACTACAGCCAGTCTACAGAACACAGACACTACAGCCAGTCTACAGAACACAGACACTACAGCCAGTCTACAGAACACAGACACTACAGCCAGTCTTCAGAACAATAGAGCTACAGACAGTCTTCAGAACACAGACACTACAGCCAGTCTTCAGAACACAGACATTACAGCCAGTCTAAAGAACACAGATACTACAGCCAGTCTACAGAACACAGACAGTACAGCTAGTCTACAGAACACAGACACTACAGCCAGTCTTCAGAACACAGACATTTCAGCCAGTCTACAGAACACACACACAGCCAGTCTACAGAACACAGACACTACAGCCAGTCTACAGAACACAGACACTAAAGCCAGTCTACAGAACAATAGACACTACAGCCAGTCTTCAGAACAAAGACACCACAGCCAGTCTTCAGAACAAAGACACCACAGCCAGTCTTCAGAACAATAGACACTACAGCCAATCTACAGAACACAGACACTACAGCCAGTCTTCAGAACACAGACACTACAGCCAGTCTTCAGAACACAGACACTACAGCCAGTCTACAGAACACAGACACTACAGACAGTCTACAGAACACAGACACTACAGCCAGTCTTCAGAACACAGACACTACAGCCAGTCTTCAGAAAAATAGACACTACAGCGAGTCTACAGAACAATAGACACTACAGCCAGTCTTCAGAACACAGACACTACAGCCAGTCTTCAGGACACAGACACTACAGCCAGTCTACAGAACACAGACACTAAAGCCAGTCTACAGAACAATAGACACTACAGCCAGTCTTCAGAACACAGACACTACAGCCAGTATTCAGAACACAGACACTACAGCCAGTCTTCAGAACAATAGACACTACAGCCAGTCTTCAGAACACAGACACTACAGCCAGTCTACAGAACACAGACACTACAGCCAGTCTTCAGAACACAGACACTACAGCCAGTCTTCAGAACACAGACACTACAGCCAGTCTACAGAACAATAGACACTACAGCCAGTCTACAGAACACAGACACTACAGCCAGTCATCAGAACACAGCCACTACAGCCAGTCTTCAGAACACAGACACTACAGCCAGTCTTCAGAACAATAGACACTACAGCCAGTCTTCAGAACACAGACACTACAACCAGTCTTCAGGAAAATAGACACTACAGCCAGTCTACAGAACACAGACACTACAGCCAGTCTACAGAACACAGACACTACAGCCAGTCTACAGAACACAGACACTACAACCAGTCTACAGAACACAGACACGACAGCCAGTCTTCAGAACACAGACACTACAGCCAGTCTTCAGAACAATAGACACTACAGCCAGTCTACAGAACACAGACACTACAGAACTACAGCCAGTCTTCAGAACACAGACACTACAGCCAGTCTTCAGAACACAGACACTACAGCCAGTCTACAGAACACAGACACTACAGCCAGTCTACAGAGAACACAGACACTACAGCCAGTCTTCAGAACACAGACACTACAGCCAGTCTTCAGAACACAGACACTACAGCCAGTCTTCAGAACACAGACTTCAGAACACAGACACTACAGCCAGTCTACAGAACACAGACAGTACAGCCAGTCTACAGAACACAGACACTACAGCCAGTCTACAGAACACAGACACTACAGCCAGTCTACAGAACACAGACACGACAGCCAGTCTTCAGAACACAGACACTACAGCCAGTCTTCAGAACAATAGACACTACAGCCAGTCTACAGAACAATAGACACTACAGCCAGTCTTCAGAACACAGACACTACAGCCAGTCTACAGAACACAGACACTACAGCCAGTCTACAGAACACAGACACTACAGCCAGTCTACAGAACACAGACACTACAGCCAGTCTTCAGAACAATAGACGCTACAGACAGTCTTCAGAACACAGACACTACAGCCAGTCTTCAGAACACAGACATTACAGCCAGTCTAAAGAACACAGATACTACAGCCAGTCTACAGAACACAGACAGTACAGCTAGTCTACAGAACACAGACACTACAGCCAGTCTTCAGAACACAGACATTTCAGCCAGTCTACAGAACACACACACTACAGCCAGTCTACAGAACACAGACACTACAGCCAGTCTACAGAACACAGACACTAAAGCCAGTCTACAGAACAATAGACACTACAGCCAGTCTTCAGAACAAAGACACCACAGCCAGTCTTCAGAACAAAGACACCACAGCCAGTCTTCAGAACAATAGACACTACAGCCAATCTACAGAACACAGACACTACAGCCAGTCTTCAGAACACAGACACTACAGCCAGTCTTCAGAACACAGACACACAGAACACAGACACTACAGCCAGTCTACAGAACACAGACACTACAGCCAGTCTTCAGAACACAGACACTACAGCCAGTCTTCAGAAAAATAGACACTACAGCCAGTCTACAGAACAATAGACACTACAGCCAGTCTTCAGAACACAGACACTACAGCCAGTCTTCAGGACACAGACACTACAGCCAGTCTACAGAACACAGACACTAAAGCCAGTCTACAGAACAATAGACACTACAGCCAGTCTTCAGAACACAGACACTACAGCCAGTATTCAGAACACAGACACTACAGCCAGTCTTCAGAACAATAGACACTACAGCCAGTCTTCAGAACACAGACACTACAGCCAGTCTACAGAACACAGACACTACAGCCAGTCTTCAGAACAATAGACACTACAGCCAGTCTTCAGAACAATAGACACTACAGCCAGTCACAGAACACAGACACTACAGCCAGTCATCAGAACACAGACACTACAGCCAGTCTTCAGAACACAGACACTACAGCCAGTCTACAGAACAATAGACACTACAGCCAGTCAGCCACAGAACACAGACACTACAGCCAGTCAGAATCAGAACACAGAACACACTACAGCCAGTCTTCAGAACACAGACACTACAGCCAGTCTTCAGAACACAGACACTACAGCCAGTCTTCAGAACACAGACACTACAGCCAGTCTTCAGAACACAGACACTACAGCCAGTCTACAGAACACAGACACTACAGCCAGTCTACAGAACACAGACACTACAGCCAGTCTACAGAACACAGACACTACAGCCAGTCTACAGAACACAGACACAGAACACAGACACAGCCAGTCTTCAGAACACAGACACTACAGCCAGTCTTCAGAACAATAGACAACAGCCAGTCTACAGAACAATAGACACTACAGCCAGTCTTCAGAACACAGACACTACAGCCAGTCTTCAGAACACAGACACTACAGCCAGTCTACAGAACACAGACACTACAGCCAGTCTACAGAACACAGACACTACAGCCAGTCTTCAGAACAATAGACGCTACAGACAGTCTTCAGAACACAGACACTACAGCCAGTCTTCAGAACACAGACATTACAGCCAGTCTAAAGAACACAGATACTACAGCCAGTCTACAGAACACAGACAGTACAGCTAGTCTACAGAACACAGACACTACAGCCAGTCTTCAGAACACAGACATTTCAGCCAGTCTACAGAACACACACACTACAGCCAGTCTTCAGAACACAGACACTACAGCCAGTCTTCAGAACACAGACACTACAGCCAGTCTTCAGAACAAAGACACCACAGCCAGTCTTCAGAACACAGACACCACAGCCAGTCTTCAGAACAATAGACACTACAGCCAGTCTACAGAACACAGACACTACAGCCAGTCTTCAGAACACAGACACTACAGCCAGTCTTCAGAACACAGACACTACAGCCAGTCTACAGAACACAGACACTACAGCCAGTCTACAGAACACAGACACTACAGCCAGTCTTCAGAACAATAGACACTACAGCCAGTCTTCAGAACAATAGACACTACAGCCAGTCTACAGAACACAGACACTACAGCCAGTCTTCAGAACACAGACACTACAGCCAGTCTTCAGAACACAGACACTACAGCCAGTCTTCAGAACACAGACACTACAGCCAGTCTACAGAACACAGACACTACAGCCAGTCTACAGAACACAGAACACAGACAGAACAGACAGCCAGTCTTCAGAACAATAGACACTACAGCCAGTCTTCAGAACACAGACACTACAGCCAGTCTTCAGAACACAGACACTACAGCCAGTCTTCAGAACACAGACACTACAGCCAGTCTACAGAACACAGACACTACAGCCAGTCTACAGAACACAGACACTACAGCCAGTCTTCAGAACAACAGACACTACAGACAGTCCAGTCAGAACACAGACACTACAGCCAGTCTTCGAACACAGACACTACAGCCAGTCTTCAGAACACAGACAACAGCCAGTCTAAAGAACACAGATACTACAGCCAGTCTACAGAACACCAGTACAGCCAGTCTACAGAACACAGACACTACAGCCAGTCTTCAGAACACAGACACTACAGCCAGTCTTCAGAACACAGACACTACAGCCAGTCTTCAGAACAACAGACACTACAGCCAGTCTTCAGAACACAGACACTACAGCCAGTCTTCAGAACACAGACACTACAGCCAGTCTTCAGAACACAGACACTACAGCCAGTCTTCAGAACACAGACACTACAGCCAGTCTTCAGAACACAGACACTACAGCCAGTCTTCAGAAAATAGACACTACAGCCAGTCTACAGAACACAGACACTACAGCCAGTCTACAGAACACAGACACTACAGCCAGTCTACAGAACACAGACAGACAGCCAGTCTTCAGAACACAGACACAGCCAGTCTTCAGAACAATAGACACTACACAGCCAGTCTACAGAACAATAGACACTACAGCCAGTCTTCAGAAACAGACACTACAGCCAGTCTTCAGAACACAGACACTACAGCCAGTCTTCAGAACACAGACATTACAGCCAGTCTAAAGAACACAGACACTACAGCCAGTCTACAGAACACAGACAGTACACAGTCTACAGAACACAGACACTACAGCCAGTCATCAGAACACAGACACTACAGCCAGTCTTCAGAACACAGACACTACAGCCAGTCTTCAGAACAACAGACACTACAGCCAGTCTTCAGAACACAGACACTACAGCCAGTCTTCAGAACACAGACACTACAGCCAGTCTCAGAACACAGACACTACAGCCAGTCTTCAGAACAATAGACACTACAGCCAGTCTTCAGAACAGAACACAGACACTACAGCCAGTCTTCAGAACACAGACACTACAGCCAGTCTACAGAACACAGACACTACAGCCAGTCTACAGAACACAGACACTACAGCAGCCAGTCTACAGAACACAGACACTACAGCCAGTCTTCAGAACACAGACACTACAGCCAGTCTTCAGAACAATAGACACTACAGCCAGTCTACAGAACAATAGACACTACAGCCAGTCTTCAGAACACAGACACTACAGCCAGTCTTCAGAACACAGACACTACAGCCAGTCTACAGAACACAGACACTACAGCCAGTCTACAGAACACAGACACTACAGCCAGTCTTCAGAACAATAGACGCTACAGACAGTCTTCAGAACACAGACACTACAGCCAGTCTTCAGAACACAGACATTACAGCCAGTCTAAAGAACACAGATACTACAGCCAGTCTACAGAACACAGACAGTACAGCTAGTCTACAGAACACAGACACTACAGCCAGTCTTCAGAACACAGACACTACAGCCAGTCTACAGAACACAGACACTACAGACAGTCTACAGAACACAGACACTACAGCCAGTCTTCAGAACACAGACACTACAGCCAGTCTTCAGAACAAGACACACCACAGCCAGTCTTCAGAACACAGACACTACAGCCAGCAGAACAGACACTACAGCCAGTCTCAGAACAGACACTACAGCCAGTCTTCAGAACACAGACACTACAGCCAGTCTTCAGAACACAGACACTACAGCCAGTCTTCAGAACACAGACACTACAGCCAGTCTACAGAACACAGACACTACACAGTCCAGTCTACAGCCACAGAACACAGACACTACAGCCAGTCTTCAGAACAATAGACACTACAGCCAGTCAGAACACAGAACAATAGACACTACAGCCAGTCTTCAGAACACAGAACACAGACACTACAGCCAGTCTACAGAACACAGACACTACAGCCAGTCTACAGAACACAGACACTACAGCCAGTCTTCAGAACAATAGACACTACAGACAGTCTTCAGAACACAGACACTACAGCCAGTCTTCAGAACACAGACATTACAGCCAGTCTAAAGAACACAGATACTACAGCCAGTCTACAGAACACAGACAGTACAGCTAGTCTACAGAACACAGACACTACAGCCAGTCTTCAGAACACAGACATTACAGCCAGTCTACAGAACACACACACTACAGCCAGTCTACAGAACACAGACACTAAAGCCAGTCTACAGAACAATAGACACTACAGCCAGTCTTCAGAACACAGACACTACAGCCAGTATTCAGAACACAGACACTACAGCCAGTCTTCAGAACAATAGACGCTACAGACAGTCTTCAGAACACAGACACTACAGCCAGTCTTCAGAACACAGACAGTACAGCCAGTCTAAAGAACACAGATACTACAGCCAGTCTACAGAACACAGACAGTACAGCTAGTCTACAGAACACAGACACTACAGCCAGTCTTCAGAACACAGACATTTCAGCCAGTCTACAGAACACACACAATACAGCCAGTCTTCAGAACACAGACACTACAGCCAGTCTTCAGAACACAGACACTACAGCCAGTCTTCAGAACAAAGACACCACAGCCAGTCTTCAGAACACAGACACCACAGCCAGTCTTCAGAACAACAGACACAGCCAGTCTACAGAACACAGACACTACAGCCAGTCTTCAGAACACAGACAACAGCCAGACAGCCACTACAGCCAGTCTACAGAACACAGACACTACAGCCAGTCTACAGAACACAGACACTACAGCCAGTCTTCAGAACACAGACACTACAGCCAGTCTACAGAACACAGACACTACAGCCAGTCTTCAGAACACAGACACTACAGCCAGTCTTCAGAACACAGACACTACAGCCAGTCAGAACACAGACTACAGCCAGAACACAGACACTACAGCCAGTCTACAGAACACAGACACTACAGCCAGTCTTCAGAACACAGACACTACAGCCAGTCTTCAGAACACAGACATTACAGCCAGTCTTCAGAACACAGACACTACAGCCAGTCTACAGAACACAGACACTACAGCCAGTCTACAGAACACAGACACTACAGCCAGTCTTCAGAACACAGACAGCCACAGAACCAGTCAGTCAGAACACAGACACTACAGCCAGTCTACAGAACACAGACACTAAAGCCAGTCTACAGAACAATAGACACTCAGAACACAGCCAGCCAGTCTTCAGAACACAGACACTACAGCCAGTCTTCAGAACAACAGACACTACAGCCAGTCTTCAGAACACAGAGACAGTCTTCAGAACACAGACACTACAGCCAGTCTTCAGAACACAGACAGTACAGCCAGTCTTCAGAACACAGACACTACAGCCAGTCTACAGAACACAGACACTACAGCCAGTCTTCAGAACACAGACATTACAGCCAGTCTTCAGAACACACACATACAGCCAGTCTTCAGAACACAGACACTACAGCCAGTCTTCAGAACACAGACACTACAGCCAGTCTTCAGAACAAAGACACACAGCCAGTCTTCAGAACACAGACACACAGCCAGTCTTCAGAACAATAGACACTACAGCCAGTCTACAGAACACAGACACTACAGCCAGTCTTCAGAACACAGACACTACAGCCAGTCTTCAGAACACAGACACTACAGCCAGTCTACAGAACACAGACACTACAGCCAGTCTACAGAACACAGACACTACAGCCAGTCTTCAGAACAATAGACACTACAGCCAGTCTTCAGAACAACAGACACTACAGCCAGTCTACAGAACACAGACACTACAGCCAGTCATCAGAACACAGACACTACAGCCAGTCTTCAGAACACAGACACTACAGCCAGTCTACAGAACAGACACTACAGCCAGTCAGAACACAGAACACAGACACTACAGCCAGTCACAGAACACAGACACTACAGCCAGTCTTCAGAACACAGACACTACAGCCAGTCTACAGCCAGACACTACAGCCAGTCTTCAGAACAATAGACAGACACTCAGAACACAGACACTACAGCCAGTCTTCAGAAAATAGACACTACAGCCAGTCTACAGAACACAGACACTACAGCCAGTCTACAGAACACAGACACTACAGCCAGTCTACAGAACACAGACACTACAGCCAGTCTCAGAACACAGACATACAGCCAGTCTACAGAACAGACACGACAGCCAGTCTTCAGAACACAGACACTACAGCCAGTCTTCAGAACAACAGACACTACAGCCAGTCTACAGAACAATAGACACTACAGCCAGTCTTCAGAACACAGACACTACAGCCAGTCTTCAGAACACAGACACTACAGCCAGTCTACAGAACACAGACACTACAGCCAGTCTACAGAACACAGACACTACAGCCAGTCTTCAGAACAATAGACGCTACAGACAGTCTTCAGAACACAGACACTACAGCCAGTCTTCAGAACACAGACATTACAGCCAGTCTAAAGAACACAGATACTACAGCCAGTCTACAGAACACAGACAGTACAGCTAGTCTACAGAACACAGACACTACAGCCAGTCTTCAGAACACAGACATTTCAGCCAGTCTACAGACACTACAGCCAGTCTTCAGAACACAGACACTACAGCCAGTCTTCAGAACACAGACACTACAGCCAGTCTTCAGAACAAAGAGAACAAAGACACCACAGCCAGTCTTCAGAACACAGACACCACAGCCAGTCTAGACAGAACAAGACACTACAGCCAGTCTTCAGAACACAGACACTACAGCCAGTCTTCAGAACACAGACACTACAGCCAGTCTTCAGAACACAGACACTACAGAACACAGCCAGTCTACAGAACACAGACACTACAGCCAGTCTACAGAACACAGACACTACAGCCAGTCTTCAGAACACAGACACTACAGCCAGTCTTCAGAACACAGACACTACAGCCAGTCTTCAGAACACAGACACTACAGCCAGTCTTCAGAACACAGACACTACAGCCAGTCTTCAGAACAGAACACAGACACTACAGCCAGTCTTCAGAACACAGACACTACAGCCAGTCTACAGAACACAGACACTACAGCCAGTCTTCAGACAGAACACAGACACTACAGCCAGTCTTCAGAACAATAGACACTACAGCCAGTCTACAGAACAATAGACACTACAGCCAGTCTTCAGAACACAGACACTACAGCCAGTCTTCAGAACACAGACACTACAGCCAGTCTACAGAACACAGACACTACAGCCAGTCTACAGAACACAGACACTACAGCCAGTCTTCAGAACAATAGACACTACAGACAGTCTCAGAACACAGACACTACAGCCAGTCTTCAGAACACAGACACTACAGCCAGTCTTCAGAACACAGACATTACAGCCAGTCTAAAGAACACAGATACTACAGCCAGTCTACAGAACACAGGCAGTACAGCTAGTCTACAGAACACAGACACTACAGCCAGTCATCAGAACACAGCCACTACAGCCAGTCTTCAGAACACAGACACTACAGCCAGTCTTCAGAACAATAGACACTACAGCCAGTCTTCAGAACACAGACACTACAGCCAGTCATCAGAACACAGCCACTACAGCCAGTCTTCAGAACACAGACACTACAGCCAGTCTTCAGAACAACAGACACTACAGCCAGTCTTCAGAACACAGACACTACAGCCAGTCTTCAGACACTACAGCCAGTCTTCAGGAACACAGACTACAGCCAGTCTACACTACAGCCAGTCTACAGAACACAGACACTACAGCCAGTCTACAGAACACAGACACTACAGCCAGACAGAACACAGACACGACAGCCAGTCTTCAGAACACAGACACTACAGCCAGTCTTCAGAACAACAGACACTACAGCCAGTCTACAGAACACAGACACTACAGCCAGTCTACAGAACACAGCTACAGCCAGTCTTCAGAACATAGACACACAGAAGACACTACAGCCAGTCTTCAGAACACAGACACTACAGCCAGTCTACAGAACACAGACACTACAGCCAGTCTACAGAACACAGACACTACAGCCAGTCTTCAGACAGTCACAGAACACACTACAGCCAGTCTTCAGAACACAGACATTACAGCCAGTCTAAAGAACACAGATACTACAGCCAGTCTACAGAACACAGACAGTACAGCTAGTCTACAGAACACAGACACTACAGCCAGTCTTCAGAACACAGACATTTCAGCCAGTCTACAGAACACACACAATACAGCCAGTCTTCAGAACACAGACACTACAGCCAGTCTACAGAACACAGACACTACAGCCAGTCTACAGAACACAGACACTACAGCCAGTCTTCAGAACACAGACACACTACAGCCAGTCTTCAGAACACAGACACTACAGCCAGTCTTCAGAACACAGAACACAGACACTACAGCCAGCCAGTCTCAGAACACAGACACTACACAGTACAGCCAGTCTTCAGAACACAGACAGAACACAGACACTACAGCCAGTCTTACAGAACACAGACACTACAGCCAGTCTTCAGAACACAGACACTACAGCCAGTCTACAGAACACAGACACTACAGCCCAGAACAATAGACACTACAGCCAGTCTTCAGAACACAGAACACAGACACTACAGCCAGTCTTCAGAACACAGACACTACAGCCAGTCTTCAGAACAATACAGACACTACAGAGCCAGTCTTCAGAACACAGACACTACAGCCAGTCTTCAGAACACAGACATTACAGCCAGTCTAAAGAACACAGATACTACAGCCAGTCTACAGAACACAGACAGTACAGCAGTCTACAGAACACAGACACTACAGCCAGTCTTCAGAACACAGACATTACAGCCAGTCTACAGAACACACACACTACAGCCAGTCTACAGAACACAGACACTAAAGCCAGTCTACAGAACAATAGACACTACAGCCAGTCTTCAGAACACAGACACTACAGCCAGTATTCAGAACACAGACACTACAGCCAGTCTTCAGAACAATAGACGCTACAGACAGTCTTCAGAACACAGACACTACAGCCAGTCTACAGAACACAGACAGTACAGCTAGTCTACAGAACACAGACACTACAGCCAGTCTTCAGAACACAGACATTTCAGCCAGTCTACAGAACACACACAATACAGCCAGTCTTCAGAACACAGACACTACAGCCAGTCTTCAGAACACAGACACTACAGCCAGTCTTCAGAACACAGACACTACAGCCAGTCTTCAGAACACAGAACAAACAACAGACACTACAGCCAGTCTTCAGAACACAGACACTACAGCCAGTCTTCAGAACACAGACACTACAGCCAGTCTACAGAACACAGACACTACAGCCAGTCTTCAGAACACAGACACTACAGCCAGTCTTCAGAACACAGACACTACAGCCAGTCTACAGAACACAGACACTACAGCCAGTCTACAGAACACAGACACTACAGCCAGTCTTCAGAACACAGACACTACAGCCAGTCTTCAGAACACAGACACTACAGCCAGTCTTCAGAACACAGACACTACAGCCAGTCTTCAGAACACAGACACTACAGCCAGTCTTCAGAACACAGACACTACAGCCAGTCTACAGAACACAGACAGACAGTCTACAGAACACAGACACTACAGCCAGTCTACAGAACACAGACACTACAGCCAGTCTACAGAACACAGAACTACAGAACAGACACTACAGCCAGTCTACAGAACACAGACACTAAAGCCAGTCTACAGAACAATAGACACTACAGCCAGTCTTCAGAACACAGACACTACAGCCAGTATTCAGAACACAGACACTACAGCCAGTCTTCAGAACAATAGACGCTACAGACAGTCTTCAGAACACAGACACTACAGCCAGTCTTCAGAACACAGACAGTACAGCCAGTCTACAGAACACAGTCTACAGCCAGTCTACAGAACACAGACACTACAGCCAGTCTTCAGAACAGAACACAGACACTACAGCCAGTCTACAGAACACAGACACTACAGCCAGTCTTCAGAACACAGACACTACAGCCAGTCTTCAGAACACAGACACTACAGCCAGTCTTCAGAACACAGACACCACAGCCAGTCTTCAGAACACAGACACTACAGCCAGTCTTCAGAACACAGACACTACAGCCAGTCTACAGAACACAGACACTACAGCCAGTCTTCAGAACACAGACACTACAGCCAGTCTTCAGAACACAGACACTACAGCCAGTCTACAGAACACAGACACTACAGCCAGTCTACAGAACACAGACACTACAGCCAGTCTTCAGAACAATAGACACTACAGCCAGTCTTCAGAACAGTCTACAGAACACAGACACTACAGCCAGTCTTCAGAACACAGACACTACAGCCAGTCTTCAGAACAGAACACAGACACTACAGCCAGTCTACAGAACACAGACACTCAGAACAGCCAGTCTTCAGAACAATAGACACTACAGCCAGTCTTCAGAACACAGACACTACAGCCAGTCTTCAGAACACAGACATTACAGCCAGTCTAAAGAACACAGATACTACAGCCAGTCTACAGAACACAGACAGTACAGCCAGTCTACAGAACACAGACACTACAGCCAGTCTTCAGAACACAGACATTACAGCCAGTCTACAGAACACACACACTACAGCCAGTCTACAGAACACAGACACTAAAGCCAGTCTACAGAACAATAGACACTACAGCCAGTCTTCAGAACACAGACACTACAGCCAGTATTCAGAACACAGACACTACAGCCAGTCTTCAGAACAATAGACGCTACAGACAGTCTTCAGAACACAGACACTACAGCCAGTCTTCAGAACACAGACAGTACAGCCAGTCTAAAGAACACAGATACTACAGCCAGTCTACAGAACACAGACACTACAGCCAGTCTTCAGAACACAGACACAGCCAGTCTACAGAACACAGACAATACAGCCAGTCTTCAGAACACAGACACTACAGCCAGTCTTCAGAACAGAACACACACAGTACAGCCAGTCTACAGCCAGTCTTCAGAACACAGACACTACAGCCAGTCTTCAGAACACAGACACTACAGCCAGTCTTCAGAACAATAGACACTACAGCCAGTCTTCAGAACACAGACACTACAGCCAGTCTTCAGAACACAGACACTACAGCCAGTCTTCAGAACACAGACACTACAGCAGCCAGTCTACAGAACACAGACACTACAGCCAGTCTACAGAACACAGACACTACAGCCAGTCTTCAGAACAATAGACACTACAGCCAGTCTTCAGAACACAGACACTACACCCAGTCTACAGAACACAGACACTACAGCCAGTCTTCAGAACACAGACACTACAGCCAGTCTACAGAACACAGACACTACAGCCAGTCTACAGAACACAGACACTACAGCCAGTCTTCAGAACACAGACACTACAGCCAGTCTTACAGAACACAGAACACAGACACTACAGCCAGTCTACAGAACACAGACACTACAGCCAGTCTTCAGAACACAGACACTACAGCCAGTCTCAGAACACAGACACTACAGCCAGTCTTCAGAACACAGACACTACAGCCAGTCTTCAGAACACAGACACTACAGCCAGTCTTCAGAACACAGACACTACAGCCAGTCTACAGAACACAGACACTACAGCCAGTCTACAGAACACAGACACTACAGCCAGTCTTCAGAACACAGACACTACAGCCAGTCCAGTCTACAGCCAGTATAAAGAACACAGATACTACAGCCAGTCTACAGAACACAGACAGTACAGCTAGTCTACAGAACACAGACACTACAGCCAGTCTTCAGAACACAGACATTACAGCCAGTCTACAGAACACAGACACTACAGCCAGTCTACAGAACACAGACACTACAGCCAGTCTACAGAACAATAGACACTACAGCCAGTCTTCAGAACACAGACACTACAGCCAGTCTTCAGAACACAGACACTACAGCCAGTCTTCAGAACACAGACACTACAGCCAGTCTTCAGAACACAGACACTACAGCCAGTCTTCAGAACACAGACACTACAGCCAGTCTTCAGAACACAGACACTACAGCCAGTCTCAGAACACAGAACAGCCATCAGAACACAGACACTACAGCCAGTCTACAGAACACAGACACTACAGCCAGTCTACAGAACACAGACACTACAGCCAGTCACAGAACACACTACAGCCAGTCTTCAGAACACAGACACTACAGCCAGTCTTCAGAACAACAGACACTACAGCCAGTCTTCAGAACACAGACACTACAGCCAGTCTTCAGAAAATAGACACTACAGCCAGTCTACAGAACACAGACACTACAGCCAGTCTACAGAACACAGACACTACAGCCAGTCTACAGAACACAGACACTACAACCAGTCTACAGAACACAGACACGACAGCCAGTCTTCAGAACACAGACACTACAGCCAGTCTTCAGAACAATAGACACTACAGCCAGTCTACAGAACAATAGACACTACAGCCAGTCTTCAGAACACAGACACTACAGCCAGTCTTCAGAACACAGACACTACAGCCAGTCTACAGAACACAGACACTACAGCCAGTCTACAGAACACAGACACTACAGCCAGTCTTCAGAACAATAGACGCTACAGACAGTCTTCAGAACACAGACACTACAGCCAGTCTTCAGAACACAGACATTACAGCCAGTCTAAAGAACACAGATACTACAGCCAGTCTACAGAACACAGACAGTACAGCTAGTCTACAGAACACAGACACTACAGCCAGTCTTCAGAACACAGACATTTCAGCCAGTCTACAGAACACACACACTACAGCCAGTCTTCAGAACACAGACACTACAGCCAGTCTTCAGAACACAGACACTACAGCCAGTCTTCAGAACAAAGACACCACAGCCAGTCTTCAGAACACAGACACCACAGCCAGTCTTCAGAACAATAGACACTACAGCCAGTCTACAGAACACAGAAGCCACAGACACTACAGCCAGTCTTCAGAACACAGACACTACAGCCAGTCTTCAGAACACAGACACTACAGCCAGTCTACAGAACACAGACACTACAGCCAGTCTACAGAACACAGACACTACAGCCAGTCTACAGAACAATAGACACTACAGCCAGTCTTCAGAACACAGACACTACAGCCAGTCTACAGAACACAGACACTACAGCCAGTCTTCAGAACACAGACACTACAGCCAGTCTACAGAACACAGACACTACAGCCAGTCTACAGAACACAGACACTACAGCCAGTCTACAGAACACAGACACTACAGCCAGTCTACAGAACACAGACACTACAGCCAGTCTACAGAACACAGACACTACAGCCAGTCTTCAGAACACAGACACTACAGCCAGTCTACAGAACACAGACACTACAGCCAGTCTTCAGAACAATAGACACTACAGCCAGTCTACAGAACAATAGACACTACAGCCAGTCTTCAGAACACAGACACTACAGCCAGTCTTCAGAACACAGACACTACAGCCAGTCTACAGAACACAGACACTACAGCCAGTCTACAGAACACAGACACTACAGCCAGTCTTCAGAACAGACACTACAGACAGTCTTCAGAACACAGACACTACAGCCAGTCTTCAGAACACAGACATTACAGCCAGTCTAAAGAACACAGATACTACAGCCAGTCTACAGAACACAGACAGTACAGCTAGTCTACAGAACACAGACACTACAGCCAGTCTTCAGAACACATACACTACAGCCAGTCTACAGAACACAGACACTACAGACAGTCTACAGAACACAGACACTACAGCCAGTCTTCAGAACACAGACACTACAGCCAGTCTTCAGAAAAATAGACACTACAGCGAGTCTACAGAACAACAGACACTACAGCCAGTCTTCAGAACACAGACACTACAGCCAGTCTTCAGAACACAGACACTACAGCCAGTCTTCAGAACACAGACACCTACAGCCAGTCTTCAGAACACAGACACTACAGCCAGTCTACAGAACACAGACACTACAGCCAGTCTTCAGAACACAGACACTACAGCCAGTCTTCAGAACACAGACACTACAGCCAGTCTACAGAACACAGACACTACAGCCAGTCTTCAGAACACAGACACTACAGCCAGTCTACAGAACACAGACACTACAGCCAGTCTTCAGAACAATAGACACTACAGCCAGTCTTCAGAACACAGACACTACAGCCAGTCTACAGAACACAGACACTACAGCCAGTCTTCAGAACACAGACACTACAGCCAGTCTACAGAACAATAGACACTACAGCCAGTCTTCAGAACACAGACACTACAGCCAGTCTTCAGAACACAGACACTACAGCCAGTCTACAGAACACAGACACTACAGCCAGTCTACAGAACACAGACAGTACAGCTAGTCTACAGAACACAGACACTACAGCCAGTCTTCAGAACACAGACATTACAGCCAGTCTTCAGAACACAGACACTACAGCCAGTCATCAGAACACAGACACTACAGCCAGTCTTCTACAGAACACAGACACTACAGCCAGTCTACAGAACACAGACACTACAGCCAGTCTACAGAACACAGATACTACAGCCAGTCTACAGAACACAGACACTACAGCCAGTCTTCAGAACAAGTCTTCAGACACCTACAGCCAGTCTTCAGAACACAGACACTACAGCCAGTCTACAGAACACAGACACTACAGCCAGTCTACAGAACACAGACACTACAGCCAGTCTTCAGAACAATAGACACTACAGCCAGTCATCAGAACACAGACACTACAGCCAGTCATCAGAACACAGACACTACAGCCAGTCTACAGAACACAGACACTACAGCCAGTCTACAGAACAATAGACACTACAGCCAGTCTCAGAACACAGAACACAGATACTACAGCCAGTCTACAGAACACAGACACTACAGCCAGTCTTCAGAACAAAGACACACAGCCACAGCCAGTCTTCAGAACAATAGACACTACAGCCAGTCTACAGAACACAGACACTACAGCCAGTCTTCAGAACAATAGACACTACAGCCAGTCTTCAGAACACAGACACTTCAGAACAGCCATTCTTCAGAACACAGACACTACAGCCAGTCTTCAGAACACAGACACTACAGCCAGTCTTCAGAACACAGACACTACAGCCAGTCTTCAGAACAATAGACACTACAGCCAGTCTACAGAATACAGACACTACAGCCAGTATTCAGAAGAATAGACACTACAGCCAGTCTTCAGAACAATAGACACTACAGCCAGTCTTCAGAACACAGACACTACAGCCAGTCTTCAGAACACAGACACTACAGCCAGTCTACAGAACACAGACACTTACAGCCAGTCTAGAATATTTACTGCAGGTTGTAACCATCACAGCATCAGACTAGGATATTTACTGCAGGTTGTAACCATCACAGCATCAGACCAGAATATTTACTGCAGGTTGTAACCATCACAGCATCAGATCAGAATATTTACTGCAGGTTGTTACCATCACAGCATCAGATCAGAATATTTACTGCAGGTTGTAACTATCACAGCATCAGACCAGAATATTTACTGCAGGTTGTAACCATCACAGCATCAGACCAGAATATGTACTGCAGGTTGTAACCATCACAGCATCAGACCAGAATATTTACTGCAGGTTGTAACCATCACAGCATCAGATCAGAATATTTACTGCAGGTTGTAACCATCACAGCATCAGACCAGAATATTTACTGCAGGTTGTAACCATCACAGCATCAGATCAGAATATTTACTGCAGGTTGTAACCATCACAGCATCAGACCAGAATATTTACTGCAGGTTGTAACCATCACAGCATCAGATCAGAATATTTACTGCAGGTTGTTACCATCACAGCATCATATCAGAATATTTACTGCAGGTTGTAACCATCACAGCATCAGACCAGAATATTTACTGCAGGTTGTAACCATCACAGCATCAGATCAGAATATTTACTGCAGGTTGTTACCATCACAGCATCAGATCAGAATATTTACTGCAGGTTGTAACTATCACAGCATCAGACCAGAATATTTACTGCAGGTTGTAACCATCACAGCATCAGACCAGAATATTTACTGCAGGTTGTAACCATCACAGCATCAGACCAGAATATTTACTGCAGGTTGTAACCATCACAGCATCAGACCAGAATATTTACTGCAGGTTGTAACCATCACAGCATCAGACCAGAATATTTACTGCAGGTTGTAACCATCACAGCATCAGACCAGAATATTTACTGCAGGTTGTAACCATCACAGCATCAGACCAGAATATTTACTGCAGGTTGTAACCATCACAGCATCAGACCAGAATATTTACTGCAGGTTGTAACCATCACAGCATCAGACCAGAATATTTACCTCCATTGTTCAATAAAACAGATGTGGAGAAAGAAGCTCCTTCCTCTGCAGCCACCAGGCTGACACACACACACACACACACACACACACACGCTAATCATCAGATAACATGATGAGTTAAGGGGGAGAACTGGGGGAATCAGGGGAAGTCAGTCACCCCGACTGTGAGCATGGAGACAGATTAAATAATCATGAATATGGATCCATAACAACCAGCCAGACAGACAAGGGTCCAGACACACCACCCTGAAACACACCACACACACTCACAGGAACACATGGATCAGCCAACAGCAGGATAATATGAGCCCCTGTTAATTCAACCTGCTGTCATTACAGGCATCAGTCGATGTCAGGGTAAAAAAAACTGTTCAATAATCTGGACTTCCCCTGGGGCAGGTCACAGCAGAGATGGAGGACAAGGAGAAGGTTTTACTCAAGTCCTCTGTGATGGTCTTTTTCCCAAAACTACATCTTCTAGATTTCCATAGGAAATTAAAGCTGAACTGTTTTTCAGTGACAGCGTCAGTTGACCTCTATGGTATCTGTGCTAGTCTGACATGAAGAAGGAAGTCTATGACCTCTATGACCTCTATGTCAGTATGTCATGTCAGTATGACCTCTATGTCAGTATGTCAGTATGACCTCTATGTCAGCCTCTATGTCAATACCTCTATGTCAGTATGACCTCTATGTCAGTATGACCTCTATGTCAGTATGACCTCTATGTCAGTATGACCTCTATGTCAGTATAACCTCTATGTCAGTATGACCTCTATGTCAGTATGACCTCTATGTCAGTATAACCTCTATGTCAGTATGACCTCTATGTCAGTATAACCTCTATGTCAGTATGACCTCTATGTCAATATGGCCTCTATGTCAGTATGACCTCTATGTCAATATGGCCTCTATGTCAGTATGACCTCTATGTGTCATGTCAATATGACCTCTATGTCAGTATGACCTCTATGTCAGACCTCTATCAATACCTCTATGTCAGTATGACCTCTATGTCAGTATGACCTCTATGTCAGTATGACCTCTATGTTAATATGGCCTCTATGTCAATATGGCCTCTATGTCAGTATGACCTCTATGTCAGTATGACCTCTATGTCAGTATGACCTCTATGTCAGTATAACCTCTATGTCAGTATGACCTCTATGTCAGTATAACCTCTATGTCAGTATGACCTCTATGTCAGTATAACCTCTATGTCAGTATAAGCTCTATGTCAGTATGACCTCTATGTCAGTATGACCTCTATGTCAGTATAACCTCTATGTCAGTATGTCTACAAGCTACATAAATGTCAAACTACCAAAGTCATCATAATATTGTCCTTCAGTAGTAATTAATGAGTTATGGGATATGAACAGTTTGTAGCTTCAGTGCAGTGCCAGTGAAAGATAGTGACATTGTAATCCCTGTCTCCTCCAGCAGGATTAGGCTCACTACAACCAGGGATTTGGGCGTCACACCATACTACAAATGTGGAATTAAGTGATTGCTGGGTATTCCCCTAGGATCTGAAGCACTGCCTATAGAATGATCCATACAGGCAAACAGGCATAATCCATAGGATCCATAGTAACCATTATCCATAGTAACCATACTACATAGGATCCATAGTAACCATACTACATAGGATCCATACCAACCATTACCCTTAATAACATAATCCATAGGAACCATAGTAACCATAATCCATTGGACCCATAGTAACCATGATCCATAGAAACCATAATCCATAGTAACCATGATCCATAGTAACCATGATCAATAGTAACCATGATCCATAGTAACCATGATCCATAGTAACCATGATCCATAGTAACCATGATCCATAGTAACCATGATCAATAGGATCCATAGTAACCATAATCAGTAGAATCCATAGTAACCATAACTGTTAGTAACCATAATCCAATGGGTCCATAGTAACCATGATCCATAGTAACCATAATCCATAGTAACCATGATCAATAGGATCCAGAGTAACCATGATTGTAGGATCCATAGTAACCATAATCCATAGGATCCATAGTAACCATACTACATATGAACCTTAGTACCCATAATTCATCAAATACATAGTAACCATGATCCATAGTAACCATGATCAATAGTAACCATAATCCATAGGATCCATAGTAACCATGATCCATAGTAACCATGATCAATAGTAACCATGATCAATAGTAACCATGATCCATAGTAACCACGATCCATAGTAACCATGATCCATAGTAACCATGAGCCATAGTAACCATGATCCATAGTAACCATGGTCCATAGTAACCATGAGCCATAGTAACCATGATCCATAGTAACCATGATCCATAGTAACCATGATCCATAATAACCATGATCAATAGTAACCATAATCCATAGGATCCATAGTAACCATGATTGTAGGATTCATAGTAACCATAATCCATATTATCCTTAGTAACCATAATCCATAGGATCCATAGTAACCAGGATCCATAGTAACCATAACCCATAGGATCCATAGTAACCACAATCCATAGGATCAATAGTAACCATAATCCATAGTAACCATAATCCATAGTAACCAGAATCCATAGGATCCATACTAACCATAATCCATAGTAACCAGAATCCATAGGATCCATACTAACCATAATCCATAGTAACCAGAATCCATAGGATCCATACTAACCATAATCCATAGTAACCAGAATCCATAGGATCCATAGTAACCAGAATCCATAGTAACCAGAATCCATAGTAACCAGAATAGCAACCCAACTCCTTTGGATTAAGGTGTTCAACAGGAACTCTCTCCCTTACCAAGCAATAACTGAACATATTTGAAAAGGCCAATAACTTTTACTGTTTTGGCATTAGGCCAAAGTGATATAGGTCTAGTTCAGTGGTTACGAGTAATGTGTTCGGCAGTAATTTGCCAAGGTAATTAGCAGCTGTTTAGCGGCCCAGTCTACGCTGAAGAGGACATGTCACATTGTGTATGGCACCATGGTTCCCATGTTCGTATCCACCACCCACCTTGCAAGCAAAAAATATATTCATGTTTTAAAGTTAATTTCCTGGAAGTCTGCTCATTTTGCCACGGGGCGGAGAGAAAATGTTGCCGTTATAAAGCAAGTTTGCTGCAATTCTGCAACGTCCACTCCCGCTCCCCGGCGATCGGCGGCGCTGGGCTACTATCCACCGTCCTGGCAAACCTCATTACACACACCTGGCAACCCTCATTACACACACCTGGCAACCCTCATTACGCACACCTGGCAACCCTCTGGCACACACCTGGCAACCCTCATTACACACACCTGGCAACCCTCATTACACACACCTGGCAACCCTCATTACACACCTGGCAACCCTCATTACACACACCTGGCAACCCATCATTACTCACACCTGGCAACCCATCATTATTCACACCTGGCAACCCATCATTATTCACACCTGGCAACCCATCATTACTCACACCTGGCAACCCATCATTACTCACACCTGGCAACCCATCATTACTCACACCTGGCAACCCTCATTACACACACCTGTGCCGCATCATTAGGTACACCTGGACTTCATCACCTCCCTGATTACTTCCCCTTTATCCAGCACTCCTCAGTATCACCCTTCAGAACGTATTGGTTCCGTTTTCATGTCCAGACTCTTGTTTTTTGTATCGCTCTAAGTTCGTTGTTATTAAACTCACCATCTGCTTCCTGACTCCCTAACACTACGATACATCTACACATTTTGTCATGGGGTGGAGGCAAATGTTTGCAAATTATCGTACAACAGACCACGTATTCACCCTGCACACCCTAACTGACAAACAAACAAACCAAAACGAAGGCAAAGTCTTCTCATGCTTTGTTGATTTCAAAAAAGCCTTTGACTCAATTTGGCATTGAGGGTCTGCTATACAAATTGATGGAAAGAGGTGTTGGGGGGAAAACATACAACATTATAAAATCCATGTACACAAACAACAAGTATGCGGTTAAAATTTGCAAAAAAACACAGATTTTTATTCCCCACAGGTCCGGGGGGTGAGACAGGGATGCAGCTTAAGCTCCACCCTCTTCGACATATATATCAACGAATGGGCGAGGGCACTAGAACAGTCTGCAGCACCCGGCCTCACCCTACTAGAATATGAAGTCAAATGTCTTCAGACTCTACAAATACAAATTCCATCTAGACACCGTTGCCCTAGAGCACACAACAAACTATACATACCTTGGCCTAAACATCAGCGCCACAGGTAATTTCCACAAAGCTGTGAACGATCTGAGAGACAAGGCAAGAAGGGCCTCCTATGCCATCAAATGGAACATAACATTAAACATACCAATTAGGATCTGGCTAAAAAATACTTGAATCAGTTATAGAACCCATTGCCCTTTATGGTTGTGAGGTCTGAGGTCCGCTCACCAACCAAGAATTCACAAAATGGGACAGACAGACCTGACTCTCAAGAGAAGACAGGCTATGTGGACACTGCCCACAAAATGAGGTGGAAACTGAGCTGCACTTCCTAACCTCCTGCCCAATGTATGACCATATTAGAGACACATATTTCCCTCAGATTACAAAAAAAAAAGATTCCCATTTGGATAAACTCCCATATCTATTGGGTGAAATACCACAGTGTGACCAGATTGGTGACCTGTTGCCACAAGAAAAAGGTCAACCAGTGAAGAACAAACACCATTATAAATACAACCCATATTTATGTTTATTTATTTTCCCTTTTGTACGTTAACTATTTGTACATCGTTACGACACCGTATATAGACATAATATGAAATTAAATAATTTGAAATGTCTCTATTCCTTTGGAACTTGTGAGTATACTGTTTACTGTTCACTTTTTATTGTTTATTTGTTTATTTAATTAGGGCCCCCCATACAGAGGCCCATGGGTGGGCATATGCTCATGCATGTGTTTGGATAATGTATAGGGTACAAAAGCCCTTTGTTGATGGGTAGTGTGTATAGAGATCCCTACAACAACAGTCACAGCCCAGGTGGACCGAACCAGGCATCAGAACTCAGTTTGTAACCTCATATGCATGGAGGAGATCCCTACAACAACAAGTCACAGCCCAGGTGGACCGAACCAGGCATCAGAACTCAGTTTGTAACCTCATATGCATGGAGGAGATCCCTACAACAACAAGTCACAGCCCAGGTGGACCGAACCAGGCATCAGAACTCAGTTTGTAACCTCATATGCATGGAGGAGATCCCTACAACAACAAGTCACAGCCCAGGTGGACCGAACCAGGCATCAGAACTCAGTTTGTAACCTCATATGCATGGAGGAGATCCCTACAACAACAAGTCACAGCCCAGGTGGACCGAACCAGGCATCAGAACTCAGTTTGTAACCTCATATGCATGGAGGAGATCCCTACAACAACAAGTCACAGCCCAGGTGGACCGAACCAGGCATCAGAACTCAGTTTGTAACCTCATATGCATGGCCATCCACACAACCAAAACAACAAGAGAAATGGCCCCATCAGTCCAGACAAAACCCCAGAGCACACAGCCCAGTCCAACCATACCCCCAACTCAGAACAACAACAAAAACTCAGGAACTCAGAACCTAGAACTCAGGAATCAGAACTCACATGGTCTCTGTGTGCTCCTTGGTTAGACAGGGAGTCTGTCCATCTTCCAGGGACTGCTCAGCTCCCATTCTCCTCCTCTGCTAGATCTCCCTCAACCCCACTGTCCTCCTGCTGCGCCCCAGCTCCCTCTTCATCTACCCCTCCCCCTCCTCCTCCTGGTCTGAGCTCCTCTCTGCCTCCTCTCCCACTGCCGGAAGGAGAGGAGAGCACACTTACATCCAGAGAAAAGATTTTAGGACTGATTCCGTCTCTCACTCCGTCCACAGCATATGTTTTATCTTTCTCTCTCTTTCTCTGTTCTGTTAATCTCTTCTCCTGGAATGGTTCCTTGTTTTCTTCTCTTTGAGTCTCTCTCTCTGTTATTATGGGTCCTTTTTTCACAGCCTCTCCTCTAGTCTCTCCTCTAGCCTCTCCTCTAGTCTCTCCTCTAGTCTCTCTGTCATTCTCCGTAGATGTATCTGTCTACATCACAAACTGTCTCTGTCTGTCCATGAGGTAACCTAGAGTGATGCAGCAGAAATCCAAGAGAATGAATCTTCCACCGGAGGGAGATAAACGGACAGAAAAATCCCAAAACAAAAACCGGATGAGAGGGATACAATTATATTCTCTCTCTATGTCTCTCTGACGCGCCTGTTTGCTGTGTAGCTGCTGCTCTCTGCCTCCTCCCCCTCTCCTCCTCCCCTCTCCTCCTTTCCTCTCCTCTCTCCTCAGCTTCCTCTGAGAGACCAGAAGCCTTTAAAAACTCGAGCAGCTTTTTACCGTCTTCTGCTCCGACGGGTGCAGGGCAGCAGAGTGACAAGAGCTCTCTCTCTCTCTTTCCCTCCCTTGTGGATCTCTCTCTCTCTTTCCCTCTCTCGTGTCTCTCTCTCTCTCTCTCTCTCTCTCTCTCTCTCTCTCTCTCTCCTGTCATAATAAGGACATATCATGTCATTGTGTGTGTGTCCCTCCTTTTCACACAATGGAAGCTTCCAGCTCAGCTCCAGTGTGGCTAACCAGAGGTAAAGAATGGAGCCTGAGAAAGTGGAGCTATTATAACCCTCCCCTCCCCCTTTCTCTGCCTCTCTCTCTACCTCCCCTCCTTCCCTCTCTCCCTCTACCTCCCCTCTCTCTGTCTCTCTCTCCCTCTACCTCCCCTCTCTCTGTCTCTCTCTCTCTCTACCTCCACTCTCTCTGTCTGTCTCCCCCTCTACCTCCACTCTCTCTGTCTCTCTCCCTCTACCTCCCCTCTCTCTGTCTCTCTCTCCCTCTACCTCCACTCTCTCTGTCTGTCTCCCCCTCTACCTCCACTCTCTCTGTCTGTCTCCCTCTACCTCTCTCTCTCTCTCTCTCTCTCTCTACCTCCCCTCCCTCCCTCCTCTCTGTTTCTCTCTCTCCCTCCCTCCCCCACCTCCTCTCTACCTCCCCTCACTCCCTCCTCTCTGTTTCTCTCCTTCCCTCCCCATCTCCTCTCTACCTCCCCTCCTCTATCCTCCCTCCCTCCCCACCTCCTCTATCCTCCCTCCCTCCCTACCTCCTCTCTGTTTCTCTCTCTCCCTAACTCCTATCTCTATAATGTTCATGTGAACTCTGTCTATATCGGTCACACAAATGACAATACGACTCTCGCCCTCCAATAACCTTTTCTATCAATTTCAAAAGACGCATCAAACATTTCCCAACAGCCTCAAATGACATCACTTCCACCAGGTGTGGCTGCTAGGTTATGGACATAAATGTAGCATCACCACATGTGATGTCTGTTTCCTTTCTTGTTGATCCCTAGCAGCGATTCCAAAGGAGCCCTCGCTCTCTTCCCAGAATAGACATGGATACTTTAGTGGTGCCAACCCTGTCTCAGTCATCTCATCTCTAGCCACTAGGCTGGATCCATAGGGACCAGGGCTGTTTTAGGTGGAGATCTCTCTGTCTCAGTTATCTCATCTCTAGCCACTCGGCTGGATCCCTAGGGACCAGGGCTGTTTTAGGTGGAGATCTATCGGTCTCAGTCATCTCATCTCTAGCCACTCGGCTGGATCCCTAGGGACCAGGGCTGCTTTAGTGGAGATCTAATTTACTGGCACTCTATCTGTCTCACCACTACCATACATCAGAGACTGAAGATTAAATTGTGTGTGTGTGAGCAATGGGACATTAGACTGGTGGAAATCTATCCTTTTGTCTGATGAGTCCAAATTTGATATTTTTGGTTCAAACTGCCGTGTCTTTGTGAGATGTGGAGTAGGTGAACGGATGATCTTCTCATGTGTGGTTCCCACTGTGAAGTATGGAGAAGGTGTGATTGTGCTTTGCTGGTGACACTGTCAGTGATTTATTTAGAATTCAAGGCACACACAACCAGCATGGCTACCACAACATTCTGCAGCGAAACGCCATCCCATCTGGTTTATGCTTAGTGGGACTAATATTTGACTATCATTTGTTTTTCAACAGGACAATGAACCAACACACCTCCAGGCTGTGTAAGGGCTATTTGACCAGGGAGAGTAGTGGAGTGCTGCATCAGATGACCTGGCCTCCACAATCACCCGACCTCAACCAAATTGAGATGGTTTGGGATGAGTTGGACAGCAGAGTGAAGGAAAAGCAGTCAAGAAGTGCTCAGCATATGTGGGAACTCCACTAAAAAACTCCTCTAAAATATTAAATATATTTTTATTTGTTTAACACTTTTTTGGTTACTACATGATTCCATATATGTTATTTCATAGTTGTGATGTCATCACTATTATTCTACAATGTAGAAAATAGTAAAAATAAAGAAAAACCCTTGAATGAGTAGATGTAGTTACTATCTTGTCTCATCGCTACAACTCCTGTACGGGCTCGGGAGAGACGAAGGTCGAGAGCCATGCGTCCTCTGATACACAACCCAACCAAGCCGCACTGCTTCTTAACTTAACACAGCGCGCATCCAACCTGGAAGCCAGCTGCACCAATGTGTCAGAGGAAACACCGTGCACTGCGCCCGGCCCGCCACAGGAGTCGCTAGTGCGCGATGAGATAAGGATGTCCCTACCGGCCAAACCCTCTCTAACCCGGACGACGCTAGGCCAATTGTGCGTCGCCCCATGGACCTCCCGGTCGCGGCCGGCTGCGACAGAGCCTGAGCTCGAACCCAGAGTCTCTGGTGACACAGCTAGCACTGCGATGCAGTGCCTTAGACCACTGCGCCACCCGGGAGGCCCCTGAAAAATATTTCTTATCTCAACGAGACTAAATAAAATAAATTAATAAATATTTGATGTTATTGTCTGTTCCAGTTGAGGAGGATGGAGGAGTCTCACCAGGAAGCTACAGAGAAGGAGGTAGAGAGGATTCTGGGATACCTGCAGGGCTACTTCAACGACGACCGTGAGTCATGACTGTTGTCTAATAATAATACATTATATTTAAATAGCGGTTTTCAAGGACTGTCTCTTTACAATTGTATAAAGGAAAACACAAGACAACAGAACTAAACAGAAAGGAATGAAAAAAGATTAAACAGATTAGGGCTCAAGGAAAAGAAAGGTTGTGATGACTCTGACTCTAGCTATGATTCGGACTCTAGCTATGACCATGACTCTGACTCTAGCTATGACTCTGACTGACTCTAGCTATGAGTCTGACTCTAGCTATGACTCTGACTGACTCTAGCTATGAGTCTGACTCTAGCTATGACTCTGACTGACTCTAGCTATGAGTCTGACTCTAGCTATGACTCTGACTGACTCTAGCTATGAGTCTGACTCTAGCTATGACTCTGACTGACTCTAGCTATGAGTCTGACTCTAGCTTTGACTCTGACTGACTCTAGCTATGATTCGGACTCTAGCTATGACCATGACTCTGACTCTAGCTATGACTCTGACAATGACTCTAGCTATGACTCTGACTCTAGCTTTGACTCTGGCTGACTCTAGCTATGACTCTGACTATGACTCTGACTATGACTATGACTCTGGCAATGACTCTAGCTATGACTCTAGCTATGACTCTAGCTATGACTCTAGCTATGACTCTGACTCTAGCTATGACTCTGACTCTAGCTATGACTCTAGCTATGACTCTGACAATGACTCTGACAATGACTCTGACAATGACTCTGACAATGACTCTAGCTATGACTCTGACTCTAGCTACGACTCTAACTCTGACTCTAGCTCTGACTCTGACTATGACTCTAGCTATGACTCTGACTCTAGCTACGACTCTCTCTGACTCTAGCTCTGACTCTGACTATGACTCTAGCTATGGCTCTGACTCTAGCTCTGACTCTGACTATGACTCTAGCTATGACTCTGACTATGACTCTGCCTCTGACAATGACTCTGACAATGACTCTAGCTATGACTCTAGCTATGACTCTAGCTATGACTCTAGCTATGACTCGGACTCTAGCTATGACTCGGACTCTAGCTATGACTTTAGCTATGACTCTAGCTATGACTCTGACAATGACTCTGACTCTGACAATGACTCTAGCTATGACTCTGACTCTAGCTACGACTCTAAATCTGACTCTAGCTCTGACTCTGACTATGACTCTAGCTATGACTCTGACTCTAGCTCTGACTCTGACTATGAATCTAGCTATGACTCTGACTATGACTCTGCCTCTGACAATGACTCTGACAATGACTCTAGCTATGACTCTAGCTATGACTCTAGCTATGACTCGGACTCTAGCTATGACTCGGACTCTAGCTATGACTCGGACTCTAGCTATGACTCGGACTCTAGCTATGACTCTAGCTATGACTCAAGCTATGACTCTGACAATGACTCTGACTCTGACAATGACTCTAGCTATGACTCTGACTCTAGCTATGACTCTGACTATGACTCTAGCTATGACTCTGACTCTAGCTATGACTCTGACTATGACTCTAGCTATGACGCTGACTCTAGCTATGACTCTAACTCTGACTCTAGCTCTGACTCTGACTCGGACTCTAGCTATGACTCGGACTCTAGCTATGACTCGGACTCTAGCTATGACTCGGACTCTAGCTATGACTCTAGCTATGACTCTAGCTATGACTCTGACAATGACTGACTCTGACAATGACTCTAGCTATGAGTCTGACTCTAGCTATGACTCTGACAATGACTCTGACTCTGACAATGACTCTAGCTATGACTCTGACAATGACTCTGACTCTGACAATGACTCTAGCTGTGACTCTGACTATGACTCTAGCTCTGACTCTGACTATGACTCTAGCTATGACTCTGACTATGACTCTAGCTCTGACTATGACTCTGACAATGACTCTAGCTATGACTCTAGCTATGACTCAGACTCTAGCTATGACTCGGACTCTAGCTATGACTCGGACTCTAGCTATGACTTTAGCTATGACTCTAGCTATGACTCTGACAATGACTCTGACTCTGACAATGACTCTAGCTATGACTCTGACTCTAGCTACGACTCTAAATCTGACTCTAGCTCTGACTCTGACTATGACTCTAGCTATGACTCTGACTCTAGCTCTGACTCTGACTATGAATCTAGCTATGACTCTGACTATGACTCTGCCTCTGACAATGACTCTGACAATGACTCTAGCTATGACTCTAGCTATGACTCTAGCTATGACTCGGACTCTAGCTATGACTCGGACTCTAGCTATGACTCGGACTCTAGCTATGACTCGGACTCTAGCTATGACTCTAGCTATGACTCAAGCTATGACTCTGACAATGACTCTGACTCTGACAATGACTCTAGCTATGACTCTGACTCTAGCTATGACTCTGACTATGACTCTAGCTATGACTCTGACTCTAGCTATGACTCTGACTATGACTCTAGCTATGACGCTGACTCTAGCTATGACTCGGACTCTAGCTATGACTCGGACTCTAGCTATGACTCTAGCTATGACTCTAGCTATGACTCTGACAATGACTCTGACTCTGGCAATGACTCTAGCTATGACTCTAGCTATGACTCTGACTCTAACTATGACTCTGACAATGACTCTAGCTATGACTCTGACTATGACTCTAGCTCTGACTATGACTCTGACAATGACTCTGACTCTGACTATGACTCTAGCTATGACTATGACTCTGACAATGACTCTAGCTATGACTCTAGCTATGACTCTAGCTATGACTCTGACTCTAGCTATGACTCTGACTCTAGCTATGACTCTAGCTATGACTCTGACAATGACTCTGACAATGACTCTGACAATGACTCTGACAATGACTCTAGCTATGACTCTGACAATGACTCTAGCTATGACTCTGACTCTAGCTACGACTCTAACTCTGACTCTAGCTCTGACTCTGACTCTGACTCTAGCTATGACTCTGACTCTAGCTACGACTCTAACTCTGACTCTAGCTCTGACTCTGACTATGACTCTAGCTATGACTCTGACTCTAGCTCTGACTCTGACTATGAATCTATCTATGACTCTGACTATGACTCTGCCTCTGACAATGACTCTGACAATGACTCTAGCTATGACTCTAGCTATGACTCTAGCTATGACTCGGACTCTAGCTATGACTCGGACTCTAGCTATGACTCTAGCTATGACTCAAGCTATGACTCTGACAATGACTCTGACTCTGACAATGACTCTAGCTATGACTCTGACTCTAGCTATGACTCTGACAATGACTCTAGCTATGACTCTGACTCTAGCTTTGACTCTGGCTGACTCTAGCTATGAGTCTGACTCTGGCTATGACTCGGACAATGACTCTGACTCTGACAATGACTCTAGCTATGACTCTGACAATGACTCTGACAATGACTCTAGCTATGACTCTGACAATGACTGACTCTGACAATGACTCTAGCTATGAGTCTGACTCTAGCTATGACTCTGACTATGACTCTAGCTATGACGCTGACTCTAGCTATGACTCTAACTCTGACTCTAGCTCTGACTCTGACTCGGACTCTAGCTATGACTCGGACTCTAGCTATGACTCGGACTCTAGCTATGACTCTAGCTATGACTCTAGCTATGACTCTGACAATGACTCTGACTCTGGCAATGACTCTAGCTATGACTCTAGCTATGACTCTGACTCTAGCTATGACTCTGACAATGACTCTAGCTATGACTCTGACTATGACTCTAGCTCTGACTATGACTCTGACAATGACTCTGACTCTGACAATGACTCTAGCTATGACTCAGACAATGACTCTAGCTATGACTCTGACTCTAGCTACGACTCTAACTCTGACTCTAGCTCTGACTCTGACTATGACTCTAGCTATGACTATGACTCTAACTCTGACTATGACTCTGACAATGACTCTAGCTATGACTCTAACTATGACTCTAGCTATGACTCTAGCTATGACTCTGACTCTAGCTATGACTCTAGCTATGACTCTGACAATGACTCTGACAATGACTCTGACAATGACTCTAGCTATGACTCTGACAATGACTCTAGCTATGACTCTGACTCTAGCTACGACTCTAACTCTGACTCTAGCTCTGACTCAGACTATGACTCTAGCTATGACTCTGACTCTAGCTCTGACTCTGACTATGTATGACTCTAGCTATGACTCTGACTATGACTCTAGCTCTGACTATGACTCTGACAATGACTCTGACTCTGACAATGACTCTAGCTCTGACTCTGACTATGACTCTAGCTATGACTCTGACTCTAGCTCTGACTCTGACTATGACTCCAGCTATGACTCTGACTATGACTCTGACTCTGACAATGACTCTGACAATGACTCTAGCTATGACTCGGACTCTAGCTTTGACTCGGACTCTAGCTATGACTCGGACTCTAGCTATGACTCGGACTCTAGCTATGACTCTAGCTATGACTCTAGCTATGACTCTGACAATGACTCTGACTCTGACAATGACTCTAGCTATGACTCTGACTCTAGCTATGACTCTGACAATGACTCTAGCTATGACTCCGACTCTAGCTATGACTCTGACTCTGACTCTAGCTATGACTCTGACTCTAGCTATGACTCTGACTATGACTCTAGCTATGACTCTGACTCTAGCTCTGACTCCGACTATGACTCTAGCTATGCCTCTAGCTATGACTCTAGCTATGACTCGGACTCTAGCTATGACTCGGACTCTAGCTATGACTCGGACTCTGGCTATGACTCGGACTCTAGCTATGACTCTAGCTATGACTCTAGCTATGACTCTGACAATGACTGACTCCGACAATGACTCTAGCTATGACTCTGACAATGACTCTAGCTATGACTCTGACTCTAGCTATGACTCTGACTATGACTCTAGCTATGACTCTGACTCTAGCTATGACTCTGACTATGACTCTAGCTATGACTCTGACTCTAGCTATGACTCTAACTCTGACTCTAGCTCTGACTCTGACTCGGACTCTAGCTATGACTCGGACTCTAGCTATGACTCGGACTCTAGCTTTGACTCGGACTCTAGCTATGACTCGGACTCTAGCTATGACTCTTGCTATGACTCTGACAATGACTCTGACTCTGACAATGACTCCAGCTATGACTCTAGCTATGACTCTGACTCTAGCTATGACTCTGACAATGACTCTAGCTATGACTCTGACTATGACTCTAGCTCTGACTATGACTCTGACAATGACTCTGACTCTGACAATGACTCTAGCTATGACTCAGACAATGACTCTAGCTATGACTCTGACTCTAGCTACGACTCTAACTCTGACTCTAGCTCTGACTCTGACTATGACTCTAGCTATGACTATGACTCTAGCTCTGACTATGACTCTGGCTATGACTCTAGCTATGACTCTAGCTATGACTCTAGCTATGACTCTAGCTATGACTCTGACTCTAGCTATGACTCTGACTCTAGCTATGACTCTAGCTATGACTCTGACAATGACTCTGACAATGACTCTAGCTATGACTCTGACAATGACTCTAGCTATGACTCTAGCTATGACTCTTACTCTAGCTACGACTCTAACTCCGACTCTAGCTCTGACTCTGACTATGACTCTAGCTATGACTCTGACTCTAGCTCTGGCTCTGACTATGTATGACTCTAGCTATGACTCTGACTATGACTCTAGCTCTGACTATGACTCTGACAATGACTCTGACTCTGACAATGACTCTAGCTATGACTCTGACAATGACTCTAGCTATGACTCTGACTCTAGCTACGACTCTAACTCTGACTCTAGCTCTGACTCTGACTATGACTCTAGCTATGACTCTGACTCTAGCTCTGACTCTGACTATGACTCTAGGTATGACTCTGACTATGACTCTGACTCTGACAATGACTCTGACAATGACTCTAGCTATGACTCTAGCTATGACTCGGACTCTAGCTATGACTCGGACTCTTGCTATGACTCGGACTCTAGCTATGACTCGGACTCTAGCTATGACTCTAGCTATGACTCTAGCTATGACTCTAGCTATGACTCTAGCTATGACTCTAGCTATGACTCTGACAATGACTCTAGCTATGACTCTGACTCTAGCTATGACTCTGACAATGACTCTAGCTATGACTCTGACTCTAGCTATGACTCTAACTCTGACTCTAGCTATGACTCTGACTATGACTCTAGCTATGACTCTGACTCTAGCTCTGACTCTGACTCGGACTCTAGCTATGACTCGGACTCTAGCTATGACTCGGACTCTAGCTATGACTCTAGCTATGACTCGGACTCTAGCTATGCCTCGGACTCTAGCTATGACTCTAGCTCTGACTATGACTCTGACTCTAGCTATGACAAACTGATACAGAACAGATTGTTGTTGTACACAAAGGGAAATGGTGCAGTACACAAACAGAGCTCTATTGTCCTGATGGGATTGTCTGTCAGTCGATAGTTCACAGCCCTAGGGCAACGATCTAGTGGTCACTACTAGAAACATACAACTGAAGAGAAATCATTGATCCACAAACAGACCCATTTTACAGTAATTAAGCTAAATAGGTCACTCAGGTCCCTCACACACTCTCAAAGAGTAGGCAGCACCACTCAGGTCCCTCACACACTCTCAGAGAGTAGGCAGCACCACGCAGGTCCCTCACACACTCTCAGAGAGTAGGCAGCACCACTCAGGTCCCTCACACACTCTCAGAGAGTAGGCAGCACCACGCAGGTCCCTCACATACTCTCAGAGAGTAGGCAGCACCACTCAGGTCCCTCACATACTCTCAGAGAGTAGGCAGCACCACGCAGGTCCTCACACACTCTCAGAGAGTAGGCAGCACCACTCAGGTCCTCACACACTCTCAAAGAGTAGGCAGCACCACTCAGGTCCCTCACACACTCTCAGAGAGTAGGCAGCACCACTCAGGTCCCTCACACACTCTCAGAGAGTAGGCAGCACCACGCAGGTCCCTCACATACTCTCAGAGAGTAGGCAGCACCACGCAGGTCCCTCACATACTCTCAGAGAGTAGGCAGCACCACGCAGGTCCTCACACACTCTCAGAGAGTAGGCAGCACCACGCAGGTCCCTCACATACTCTCAGAGAGTAGGCAGCACCACGCAGGTCACTCACACACTCTCAGAGAGTAGGCAGCACCACTCAGGTCCCTCACACACTCTCAGAGAGTAGGCAGCACCACGCAGGTCCCTCACACTCTCAGAGAGTAGGCAGCACCACTCAGGTCCTCACACACTCTCAGAGAGTAGGCAGCACCACTCAGGTCCTCACACACTCTCAGAGAGTAGGCAGCACCACGCAGGTCCCTCACACACTCTCAGAGAGTAGGCAGCACCACTCAGGTCCCTCACACACTCTCAGAGAGTAGGCAGCACCACTCAGGTCCCTCACACACTCTCAGAGAGTAGGCAGCACCACGCAGGTCACTCACACACTCTCAGAGAGTAGGCAGCACCACTCAGGTCCCTCACACACTCTCAGAGAGTAGGCAGCACCACTCAGGTCCCTCACATACTCTCAGAGAGTAGGCAGCACCACGCAGGTCCTCACATACTCTCAGAGAGTAGGCAGCACCACGCAGGTCCCTCACATACTCTCAGAGAGTAGGCAGCACCACGCAGGTCCCTCACACACTCTCAGAGAGTAGGCAGCACCACGCAGGTCCCTCACATACTCTCAGAGAGTAGGCAGCACCACGCAGGTCACTCACACACTCTCAGAGAGTAGGCAGCACCACTCAGGTCCCTCACACACTCTCAGAGAGTAGGCAGCACCACGCAGGTCCCTCACACACTCTCAGAGAGTAGGCAGCACCACTCAGGTCCCTCACACACTCTCAGAGAGTAGGCAGCACCACTCAGGTCCCTCACACACTCTCAGAGAGTAGGCAGCACCACGCAGGTCCTCACACACTCTCAGAGAGTAGGCAGCACCACTCAGGTCCCTCACACACTCTCAGAGAGTAGGCAGCACCACTCAGGTCCCTCACACACTCTCAGAGAGTAGGCAGCACCACGCAGGTCACTCACACACTCTCAGAGAGTAGGCAGCACCACTCAGGTCCCTCACACACTCTCAGAGAGTAGGCAGCACCACTCAGGTCCCTCACATACTCTCAGAGAGTAGGCAGCACCACGCAGGTCCCTCACATACTCTCAGAGAGTAGGCAGCACCACGCAGGTCCCTCACACACTCAGAGAGTAGGCAGCACCACGCAGGTCCCTCACATACTCTCAGAGAGTAGGCAGCACCACGCAGGTCCCTCACATACTCTCAGAGAGTAGGCAGCACCACGCAGGTCCCTCACATACTCTCAGAGAGTAGGCAGCACCACGCAGGTCCTCACACACTCTCAGAGAGTAGGCAGCACCACTCAGGTCCCTCACATACTCTCAGAGAGTAGGCAGCACCACGCAGGTCCCTCACACACTCTCAGAGAGTAGGCAGCACCACGCAGGTCCTCACACACTCTCAGAGAGTAGGCAGCACCACGCAGGTCCCTCACATACTCTCAGAGAGTAGGCAGCACCACTCAGGTCCCTCACATACTCTCAGAGAGTAGGCAGCACCACTCAGGTCCCTCACATACTCTCAGAGAGTAGGCAGCACCACGCAGGTCCCTCACATACTCTCAGAGAGTAGGCAGCACCACTCAGGTCCCTCACATACTCTCAGAGAGTAGGCAGCACCACGCAGGTCCCTCACATACTCTCAGAGAGTAGGCAGCACCACTCAGGTCCCTCACACACTCTCAGAGAGTAGGCAGCACCACGCAGGTCCCTCACATACTCTCAGAGAGTAGGCAGCACCACTCAGGTCCCTCACATACTCTCAGAGAGTAGGCAGCACCACGCAGGTCCCTCACATACTCTCAGAGAGTAGGCAGCATCACTCAGGTCCCTCACATACTCTCAGAGAGTAGGCAGCACCACTCAGGTCCCTCACACACTCTCAGAGAGTAGGCAGCACCACTCAGGTCCCTCACACACTCTCAGAGAGTAGGCAGCACCACTCAGGTCCCTCACATACTCTCAGAGAGTAGGCAGCATCACTCAGATCTTCTGCTAGCCCCTCAACACAGATCGAGGAAGTTATAAATGTTTCAAGCGAGGCAGGGAAGAGGACGTTATTTCTATGGCAGGTGTTTGTGAAAGATTCATAACCTTGGTGTGCATGGTGAATGTAGGTCATTAGAGTCCCTGCGATGTAACTACAGATGTACAGAGTTGGTGGTTAGTCCATACCAGGGCCAGGTTGGAAGAGAGCCTATGGTTTCTTAGAGTCCTATATGGATAATAACTGACTGCCAACAGCATACCACCCTGCAACCAGGAGCAGACCACTCTGAACGAGCAGCATACCACCCTGCAACCAGCAGCATACCACCCTGCAACCAGCAGCATACCACCCTGAACGAGCAGCATACCACCCTGCAACCAGCAGCATACCACCCTGAACGAGCAGCATACCACCCTGCAACCAGCAGCATACCACCCTGAACCAGCAGCATACCACCCTGCAACCTGCAGCATACCACCCTGAACCAGCAGCATACCACCCTGCAACCAGCAGCATACCACCCTGCAACCAGCAGCATACCACCCTGAACCAGCAGCATACCACCCTGCAACCAGCAGCATACCACCCTGCATCCAGCAGCATACCACCCTGAAACCAGCAGCATACCTCCCTGCATACCACCCTGCAACCAGCAGCATACCACCCTGCAACCAGCAGCATACCACCCTGCATAACACCCTGCAACCAGCAGCATACCACCCTGCATCCAGCAGCATACCACCCTGCAACCAGCAGCATACCACCCTGCACACCACCCTGCAACCAGCAGCATACCACCCTGCAACCAGCAGCATACCACCCTGCATACCACCCTGCAACCAGCAGCATACCACCCTGCAACCAGCAGCATACCACCCTGAACCAGCAGCATACCACCCTGCATACCTCCCTGCAACCAGCAGCATACCACCCTGCAACCAGCAGCATATCACCCTGCAACCAGCAGCATACCACCCTGCAACCAGCAGTCTATACACACCATCCTATATAACTACTGTCTATACACACCATCCTATGTAACTACTGGCTATACACACCATCCTATGTAACACTGGCTATACACACCATCCTATATAACTACTGTCTATACACACCATCCTATATAACTACTGTCTATACACACCATCATATATAACTACTGTCTATACACACCATCCTATATAACTACTGTCTATACACACCATCCTATATAACTACTGTCTATACTGTCTATACACACCATCCTATATAACTACTGTCTATACACACCATCCTATATAACTACTGTCTATACTGTCTATACACATCATCCTATATAACTACTGTCTATACACATGATCCTATATAACTACTGTCTATACTGTCTATACACACCATCCTATATAACTACTGTCTATACACACCATCCTATATAACTACTGTCTATACTGTCTATACACACCATCCTATATAACTACTGTCTATACACACCATCCTATATAACTACTGTCTATACTGTCTATACACACCATCCTATATAACTACTGTCTATACACACCATCCTATATAACTACTGTCTATACACACCATCATATATAACTACTGTCTATACACACCATCCTATATTACTACTGTCTATACTGTCTATACACACCATCCTATATAACTACTGTCTATACACACCATCCTTTATAACTACTGTCTATACACACCATCCTAATTAACTACTGTCTATACACACCATCCTATATAACTACTGTCTATACTGTCTATACACACCATCCTATATAACTACTGTCTATACACACCATCCCATATAACTACTGTCTATACACACCATCCCATATAACCACTGTCTATACACACCATCCTATATAACGACGGTCTATACACACCATCCTATATAACTACTGGCTATACTGTCTATACACACCATCCTATGTAACTACTGGCTATACTGTCTATACACACCATCCTATATAACTACTGTCTATACACACCATCCTATATAACTACTGTCTATACTGTCTATACACACCATCCTATATAACTACTGTCTATACACATGATCCTATATAACTACTGTCTATACTGTCTATACACACCATCCTATATAACTACTGTCTATACACACCATCCTATATAACTACTGTCTATACTGTCTATACACACCATCCTATATAACTACTGTCTATACACACCATCCTATATAACTACTGTCTATACTGTCTATACACACCATCCTATATAACTACTGTCTATACACACCATCCTATATAACTACTGTCTATACACACCATCATATATAACTACTGTCTATACACACCATCCTATATTACTACTGTCTATACTGTCTATACACACCATCCTATATAACTACTGTCTATACACACCATCCTTTATAACTACTGTCTATACACACCATCCTAATTAACTACTGTCTATACACACCATCCTATATAACTACTGTCTATACTGTCTATACACACCATCCTATATAACTACTGTCTATACACACCATCCCATATAACTACTGTCTATACACACCATCCCATATAACCACTGTCTATACACACCATCCTATATAACGACGGTCTATACACACCATCCTATATAACTACTGGCTATACTGTCTATACACACCATCCTATGTAACTACTGGCTATACTGTCTATACACACCATCCTATATAACTACTGTCTATACACACCATCCTATATAACTACTGTCTATACACACCATCCTATATAACTACTGTCTATACACACCGTCCTATATAACTACTGTCTATACACACCATACTATATAACTACTGTCTATACACACCATCCTATATAACTACTGTCTATACACACCATCCTATATAACTATTGTCTATACACACCATCATATATAACTACTGTCTATACACACCATCCTATATTACTACTGTCTATACTGTCTATACACACCATCCTATATAACTACTGTCTATACACACCATCCTTTATAACTACTGTCTATACTGTCTATACACACCATCCTATATAACTACTGTCTATATACCATCCTATTATAGCGTTGCTGCACAGATATGTTCAGGTCTCCAGAGATGTTAGATGGGGTTCAAATCCAGAATCTGGCTGGGCCACTAAAGGACATTCAGAGACTTGTCCCGACTCCTTCGTTTTGGCTTTGTGCTTAGGGTCGTTGTCCTGTTAGAAGGTGAACTTTTGCCCCAGTTTGAGGTCCTGAGCGCTTTGGAGCAGGTTTTCATCAAGGTTCTTTCTGTGCTTTACTCCGTTCATCTTTCCCTCGATCCTGACTAGTCTCCCAGACCCCGAAGCTGAAAAACATCCCTACAGCATGATGTTGGCATATAGGCCTGATTGGTGGAGTGCTGCAGAGATGGTTGTCCTTCTGGAAGGTTCTCTCATCTCCACAGAGGAACTCTGGAGCTCTGTCTGAGTGACCAACCGGTTCTTGGTCACCTCACTAACCAAGGCCCTTCTCCCCCGATTGCTCAGTTTGGCTGGGTGGCCATCTCTAGGAAGAGTCTTGTTGGTTCCAAATTTCTTCCATTAAGAATGATGGAGGCCACTGTGTTCTTGGGGGCCTTCAATGCTGCAGAGATGTTTTGGTACCCTTCCCCAGATCTGTGCCTCGACACAATCCTGTCTCGGAGCTCTATGGACAATTTCCTTCGACCTCATGGCTTGGTTGTTGCTCTGACATGCACTGTCAACTGTAAGACCTTATGTAGACAGGTGTTTGCCTTTCCAAATCATGTCCAATCAACTGACTTTACCACAGGTGGACTCCTATCAAGTTGTAAAAACATCTCAAGGATGATCAGGATGAAAACAGGATGCACCTGAGCTCATGTTTGAGTCTCATAGCAAAGTGTCTGAATACTAATGTAAATAAGGTATTCCTGTTTTTTATTTTTAATAACATGAATTTCTAAAAACCTGTTTTATGTTTTGTCATTATGGGGTATTGTGTGTAGATTGATTAGGAACATTTTTTATTTAATCCATTTGTATATACACTACATGACCAAAAGTATGTGGACATCTGCTCATCAAACATCTCATTCCAAAACCATGGGTATTAATATGGAGTTGGTCCCACCTTTGCTGCTATAACAGCCTCCACTCTTCTGGGAAGGCTTTCCACTAGATGTTGGAACATTGCTGCTATAACAGCCTCCACTCTTCTGGGAAGGCTTTCCACTAGATGTTGGAACATTGCTGTGGAGACTTGCTTCCATTCAGCCACAAGAGCATTAGTGAGGTCGGGAACACTGATGTTGGGTGATAAGGCCTCGCTCGCAGTTGGTGTTCAAATTCTTCCCAAAGGTGTTCGATGGGGTTGAGGTAAGGGCTCTGTGCAGGCCAGTCAAGTTCTTCCACATGATCTCAACAAACCATTTCTGTATGGAACTCGCATTGTCCACGGGGGCGTTGTCATGCTGAAACAGGAAAGGTTCTTCCCCAAACTGTTGCCACAAAGTTGGAAGCACAGAGTAATCTAGAATGTCATTGTTTGCTCTAGCGTTAAGATTTCCCTTCACTGGAACTAAGGGGCTTATCCCAAACCATGAAAAACAGCCCCAGACGACTATTCCTCCTCCACCAAACTTTACAGTTGGCACTATACATTCGGGCAGGTAGTGTTCTCCTGGCATCTGTAAAACCTAGATTCGTCCATCGGACTTCCAGAATGTGAAGCGACCATGTTATTTTTAACAAGTCTATTTTATTCTGCGTTCGGACAGTTGGTTTGTAAAAACAATTTCTAAGATGCAGACTTTGAGTTTTTCCGAACTCACTTCAATCGCATCAGAGAGAGACCTGCAATGTGGTGTTGATGGTATCCTCAATGAAATGATCAAATATACAAACAACAAATTCAAATTGGCTATACTAAAACTCTTTAACATCCTCCTTAGCTCTGGCATCTTCCCCAATATTTGGAACTGATCACCCCAATCCACAAAAGTGGAGACAAATTTGACCCCAATAACTACCGTGGGATATGTGTCAACAGCAACCTTGAAAAAATCCTCTGTATTATCATTAACAGCAGGCTCGTACATTTCCTTAGTGAAAACAATGTACTGAGCAAATGTCAAATTGGCATTTTACCAAATTACCATATGACTGACAACGTATTCACCCTGCACACCCGAATTGTCAAACAAACAAACCAAAACAAAGGCAAAGTCTTCTCATGCTTTGTTGATTTCAAAAAAGCCTTCGACTCAGTTTGGTATGAGGGTCTGCTATACAAACTGATGGAAAGTGATGTTGGGGTAAAACATACAACATTATAAAATCCATCTACACAAACAACAAGTGTGCGGTTAAAATTGGCAAAAAACACAAATTTCTTCACACAGGGTTGTGGGGTGAGACAGGGATGCAGCTTAAGCCCCACCCTCTTCAACATATATGTCAACGAATTGGCGAGGGCACTAGAACAGTATGCAGAACCCAGCCTCACTCTACTAGAAACTGAAGTCAAATGTCTGTTTGCTGATGATCTGGTGCTTCTGTCACCAACCAAGGAGGGCCTACGGCAGCACCTAGATATTCTGCACAGATTCTGCCAGACCTGGGCCCTGACAGTAAACCTCAGTAAGACTAAAATAATGGTGTTCCAAACAAGGTCCAGTCGCCAGGACCATAAATTTCATCTAGACAACGTTGCCCTAGAGCACACAAAAAACTATACATACCTCGGCCTAAGCGCCAACCCCACAGGTAACTTCCACAAAGCTGTTAACAAGGGCCTTCTATGCCATCAAAACAAACATTAATTTCAACATATCAATTTGGTTCTGGCTAAAAATACTTGAATCAGTTATAGAACCCATTGCCCTTTATGGTTGTGAGGTCTGGGGTCAGCTCACCAACCTAGAATTAACAAAATGGGACAAACACCAAATTGAGACGGAATGCTGGATTCTGCAAAAATATCCTCAGCGTACAACGTAGAACACCAAATAATGCACGCAGAGCAGAATTAAGCCGATACACGCTAATTATCAAAATCCAGAAAGGAGACGTTAAATTCTACAACCACCTAAGCCATCACCTACAGAGAGATGACCCTGGGGAAGAGTCCCCTAAGCAAGCTGGTCCTGGGGCTCTGTTCACAAACACAAACACACCCCACAGAGCCCCAGGACAGCAACACAATTAGACCCAACCAAATCATGAGAAAACAAAAAGATAATTACTTGATACATTGGAAAGAATTAACCAAAAAAACAGAGCAAACTAGAATGCTATTTGGCCCTAAACAGAGAGTACACAGTGGCAGAATACCTGACCACTGTGACTGACCCAAACCTAAGGAAAGCTTTGACTATGTACAGACTCAGTGAGCATAGCCTTGCTATTGAGAAAGGCCGCCGTAGGCAGACATGGCTCTCAAGAGAAGACAGGCTATGTGCTCACTGCCCACAAAATGAGGTGGAAACTGAGCTGCACTTCCTAACCTCCTGCCCAATGTATGACCATATTAGAGACACATATTTCCCTCAGATTACACAGATCCAAAGAATTTGAAAATAAACCCAATTTTGATAAACTCCCATATCTACTGGGTGAAATTCCACAGTGTGCCATCACAGCAGCAAGATTTGTGACCTGTTTCCACAAGAAAAGGTCAACCAGTGAAGAACAAACACCATTGTAAATACAATCCATATTTATTTTCCCTTTTCTACTTTAACCATCATTACAACACTTCATATACATAATTTGACATTTGAAATGTCTTTATTCTTTTGGAACTTCAGTGAGAGGAATGTTTAATGTTCATTTTTATTGTTTATTTCACTTTTGTATGTTATCTACTTCACTTGCTTTGGCAATGTTAACACATGTTTCCCATGCCAATAAAGCCCCTTGAATTGAATTGAATTGACATTGAATTGAATTATGCTAAAGGTGTTGGCATGTGCGCAGATCAAATACACCTCCGGAGCCTACGAAGCACTCTGTCTGCATCACCTAACTGCAGAGAGGAATACTGTGTGTATATGACATAATTTGGTTCATGCACGCCCTCTGCTGGTTGATGACGGAAGAACGTTATTACAGGCTGAGTCATTCTGTCTGCTTATCTAATCAACAAATACGCACGCATACGCGCGTACACACATGCGCACACACACACACACACACACACACACACACACACACACACACACACACACACACACACACACACACACACACACACACACACACACACACACACACACACACACACAAATCAACTCAATGACAACAACTTATTCATATTCCAAATAGGACTGGACAAGAGTGTTCAATGCCAAACATTATCTCAATGTTTCCAGACATCAATAACTGAAGTGCACTAGCCAGAGTTTTCTGTTTCAATAAAGTGCACTTCAATTGAATCACAAGAGAACAAAGCTCTTGAATGACAGGCCCTTGTGTCCTAAGACGGGACAATGAGTCAGTGTACCGTGAGTACAACTGTCATCCACGCAGTACTCTGGACTCCATGGAACTCACACTGGCATTGTTCTATTCAAGTGGTTGTAATGGGACTGCTACATGTTGTTGGAGGAGCTGGTATTGGTACATGTTGTTGGAGGAGCTGGTATCTGGTACATGTTGTTGGAGGAGCTGGTATTTGTAATAGGACTGCTACATGTTGTTGGAGGAGCTGGTATTTGTACATGTTGTTGGAGGAGCTGGTATCTGGTACATGTTGTTGGAGGAGCTGGTATTGGTACATGTTGTTGGAGGAGCTGGTATCTGGTACATGTTGTTGGAGGAGCTGGTATTGGTACATGTTGTTGGAGGAGCTGGTATTGGTACATGTTGTTGGAGGAGCTGGTATCTGGTACATGTTGTTGGAGGAGCTGGTATCTGGTACATGTTGTTGGAGGAGCTGGTATTGGTACATGTTGTTGGAGGAGCTGGTATTGGTACATGTTGTTGGAGGAGCTGGTATTGGTACATGTTGTTGGAGGAGCTGGTATTGGTACATGTTGTTGGAGGAGCTGGTATCTGGTACATGTTGTTGGAGGAGCTGGTATTGGTACATGTTGTTGGAGGAGCTGGTATCTGGTACATGTTGTTGGAGGAGCTGGTATCTGCTACATGTTGTTGGAGGAGCTGGTATCTGCTACATGTTGTTGGAGGAGCTGGTATCTGGTACATGTTGTTGGAGGAGCTGGTATTGGTACATGTTGTTGGAGGAGCTGGCATTTGTAATGGGACTGCTACATGTTGTTGGAGGAGCTGGTATTTGTAATGGGACTGGTACATGTTGTTGGAGGAGCTGGTATTTGTAATGGGACTGGTACATGTTGTTGGAGGAGCTGGCATTTGTAATGGGACTGCTACATGTTGTTGGAGGAGCTGGCATTTGTAATGGGACTGCTACATGTTGTTGGAGGAGCTGGTATTTGTAATGGGACTGGTACATGTTGTTGGAGGAGCTGGTATCTGGTACATGTTGTTGGAGGAGCTGGCATTTGTAATTGGACTGCTACATGTTGTTGGAGGAGCTGGTATTTGTAATGGGACTGGTACATGTTGTTGGAGGAGCTGGTATCTGGTACATGTTGTTGGAGGAGCTGGCATTTGTAATGGGATTGCTACATGTTGTTGGAGGAGCTGGTATCTGGTACATGTTGTTGGAGGAGCTGGTATCTGGTACATGTTGTTGGAGGAGCTGGCATTTGTAATGGGACTGGTACATGTTGTTGGAGGAGCTGGTATCTGGTACATGTTGTTGGAGGAGCTGGTATCTGGTACATGTTGGAGGAGGAGCTGGTATCTGGTACATGTTGTTGGAGAAGCTGGTATTTGTAATAGGACTGGTACATGTTGTTGGTAGAGCTGGTATTTGTAATGGGACTGGTACATGTTGTTGGAGGAGCTGGTATTGGTACATGTTGTTGGAGGAGCTGGTATTGGTACATGTTGTTGGAGGAGCTGGTATTGGTACATGTTGTTGGAGGAGCTGGTATCTGGTACATGTTGTTGGAGGAGCTGGTATCTGGTACATGTTGTTGGAGGAGCTGGTATTTGTAATAGGACTGGTACATGTTGTTGGTAGAGCTGGTATTTGTAATGGGACTGGTACATGTTGTTGGAGGAGCTGGTATCTGGTACATGTTGTTGGAGGAGCTGGTATATGGTACATGTTGTTGGAGGAGCTGGTATCTGGTACATGTTGTTGGAGGAGCTGGTATTTGTAATAGGACTGGTACATGTTGTTGGTAGAGCTGGTATTTGTAATGGGACTGGTACATGTTGTTGGAGGAGCTGGTATCTGGTACATGTTGTTGGAGGAGCTGGTATCTGGTACATGTTGTTGGAGAAGTTTAAACACAGATACAGATACATAATACGGAGTAGGTTTAAACTGTACGAGTCATTCCACAACAGAAACAACAGGCATCAGGCAGGATGCTGAGGTAGCTTACATCTACGGAGTGCCTCAGAGAAGTACTCCATTCACTTTTCCCACCACCCATTGGCCTCAGTGAGCACCAGTCCTTTGGTGCCTAGAGCCAAACAAACAGAAGCCAGAGAATCACCCAATCTAACCTGGACAGTTTGGGAAAGTGGATTCCCAACCCACTCCTGGCAGGAAGTGACTCCTGTTGTCATTAATGCATGAAGTTTATCAGTTGAACCTGGGCTAAGGCTGTCTGAGGTGTTGATTCTTATTTAACGCAGGTTCAAGTTCAGCGGATCAGGTCATTCATTACTTGTCGTCAAGTCAGTTAAAGGGACTAGTGCCAGACAGCAGACAGATAGATCTAGGTCTTACTAAGCCAACACAGTGGAGCTGGCTGAGGAAACAAGGCAACACAGTGGAGCTGGCTGAGGACACAAGGCAACACAGTGGAGCTGGCTGAGGACACAAGGCAACACAGTGGGGCTGGCTGAGGACACAAGGCAACACAGTGGAGCTGGCTGAGGACACAAGGCAACACAGTGGAGCTGGCTGAGGAAACAAGGCAACACAGTGGAGCTGGCTGAGGAAACAATGCAACACAGTGGAGCTGGCTGAGGACACAAGGCAACACAGTGGAGCTGGCTGAGGACACAAGGCAACACAGTGGAGCTGGCTGAGGACACAAGGCAGCACAGTGGAGCTGGCTGAGGACACAATGCAACACAGTGGAGCTGGCTGAGGACACAAGGCAACACAGTGGCTGAGGACACAAGGCAACACATTGGAGCTGGCTGAGGACACAAGGCAACACAGTGGAGCTGGCTGAGGACACAATGCAACACAGTGGAGCTGGCTGAGGACACAAGGCAACACAGTGGAGCTGGCTGAGGACACAAGGCAACACAGTGGAGCTGGCTGAGGACACAAGGAGCTGGCAACACATTGGAGCTGGCTGAGGACACAAGGCAACACAGTGGAGCTGGCTGAGGACACAAGGCAACACAGTGGAGCTGGCTGAGGGACACAATGGAGCTGGCTGAGGACACAATGCAACACAGTGGAGCTGGCTGAGGACACAAGGCAACACAGTGGAGCTGGCTGAGGACACAATGCAACACAGTGGAGCTGGCTGAGGACACAATGCAACACAGTGGAGCTGGCTGAGGACACAAGGCAACACAGTGGAGCTGGCTGAGGACACAAGGCAACACATTGGAGCTGGCTGAGGACACAAGGCAACACATTGGAGCTGGCTGAGGACACAAGGCAACACAGTGGAGCTGGCTGAGGACACAAGGCAACACAGTGGAGCTGGCTGAGGACACAAGGCAACACAGTGGAGCTGGCTGAGGACACAATGCAACACAGTGGAGCTGGCTGAGGACACAAGGCAACACAGTGGAGCTGGCTGAGGACACAATGCAACACAGTGGAGCTGGCTGAGGACACAAGGCAATACAAGCTGGCTGAGGACACAATGCAACACAGTGAAGCTGGCTGAGGACACAAGGCAACACAAGCTGGCTGAGGACACAAGGCAACACAAGCTGGCTGAGGACACAAGGCAACACAAGCTGGCTGAGGACACAAGGCAACACAAGCTGGCCCTCCTAACTATCACAGCCAACAAGCCCATTCACATTGTTCCATTTGCACTTGCAGGCGAAGACACGGCCCACTATAAGGGCTTGTAAAGTCAGCATTTCACTGTAAGATCTAAACCTGTTTATTATCCCGCACATGTGACAAAATGTGATTTGATATTGTGCCAGTACTCTGCCCAATACTACTGCTTCGCCACAATGATTCGTCTTAGTCCAAATAGACTGAGTTCCACAGCTCTACTGATTCACTTGTAATGTTCACAGACTGGGACCAAAAAACGATGACATCCAAAGCAACGTTGTGAGTTAGTGAATACGGCTCTCTACTGGACTGAGTGTACCAAACATTAGGAACACCTTCCTAATACAGGGCATGGACTCTACAAGGTGTCCAAACGCGTTCCATAAGGATGCTGGCCCATGTTGACTCCAACGTTTGCCAAAGTTGTGTCAAGTTGGCTGGATATTCTTTGGGTGGTGGATCAGTCTAGACACACTCGGGAAACTGTTGTGTGGTAAAAAAAAAAAAAAAAAAACAGCAGCGTTGCAATTATTGACACAAGCCGGTGCACCTACTACCATACCCTGTTCAAAGGCACTTAAATATTTTGGCTTGCCCACTCACCCTCTGAATGGCACACGTACACAATCCATGTCTCAATTGTCTCAAGGCTTAAAAATCCTTTTTTAACCCGTCTCCTCCCCTTTCATCTGCACCGATTGAAGTGGATTTAACAAGTGACATCAACAAGGGATCATAGCTTTCACTTGGATTTACCTGGTCAGTCTATGTTATGGAAAGAGCAGGTGTTCATAATGTTTTGTCCACTCAGTGTATGCATATGTGTATATATATATATATATATATATATATATATATATATATATATATATATATATATATATATATATATATATATATATATATATATATACATATATATATATATATATATATAGGTACACTATAGAGACTATATAAGTGTCCATACCTGGGTCTGGATTCACAGGGTACGGGGGTGGAGGTGGAGTCCTTCCCAGGGCCTGGAGGTGGAGGTAAGGAGGCCGGGGCTTCTGCGGGGAGGTCTGGAAATATAGCTGTGGAAGTGGTGGTGTCCTCCTGACTCTCAAGGAGTGGAAGTGGGTTGGCCGGGGCTGGTGCTGGGTTGGCCGGGGCTGGTGCTGGGTTGGCCGGAGCTGGTGCTGGGTTGGCAGGGGCTGGTACTGGGTTGGCCGGGGCTGGTGCTGGGTTGGCCGGGGCTGGTGCTGGGTTGGCCGGGGCTGGTGGGGCCTGGGCGGGTAAGGCTGGTTCTGGGGATGGTGGTAAGGGTGGTTCTTGGGGGTCGGCTGGGGCTGCTAGTGGGGCCTGGGGGATGCAGGTGGGGGTTTCTGGGGCTCAGCAGGCTCAGGGCCTAGCCTCTCTGGAGGAGTGGGTGGAGGAGGGGAGAAGTCTTCCTGGAGGTAGGTAGGGAGGGCAGGAGAGAACTGGAAGACTTCTCCAGGAGACGTGGGAGGAGGGGATGGGGAGGAGGCAGGAGGAGGGGATGGGGAGGAGGCAGGAGGAGGGGGTGGGAAGGAGGAGGCAGGAGGAGGGGATGGGCAGGAGGCAGGAGGAGGGGGTGGGGAGGAGGCAGGAGGAGGGGATGGGGAGGAGGCAGGAGGAGGGGATGGGGAGGAGGCAGGGGGAGGTGGGAAGGAGGCAGGAGGAGGGGATGGGGAAGAGGCAGGAGGAGGGGATGGGGAGGAGGCAGGAGGAGGGGGTGGGGAGGAGGCAGGAGGAGGGGGTAGGGAAGAGGAGGTGACAAGGGGAGGCTCACTTCTCTCCTCAGTCAGGGAGGACCTGGAAAGGGACGGAGACAAGACAGGGTTAACAAACATACACACAAATATATACATATCATTGTTGGTTGTTTGGTATATTATGGTTTGGTACTATACCAAATAACCATACACAACAACCATATTCTACCCTACACAACAACCATATTCTACCCTACACAACAACTGTGTTCTACCCTACACAACAACCGTATTCTACCCTACACAACAACCATATTCTACCCTACACAACAACTGTGTTCTACCCTACACAACAACTGTGTTCTACCCTACCCTACACAACAACCATATTCTACCCTACACAACAACTGTGTTCTACCATACACAACTACTGTATTCTACCCTACACAACAACCGTATTCTACCCTACACAACAACCATATTCTACCCTACACAACAACCATATTCTACCCTACACAACAACTGTGTTCTACCCTACACAACAACCATATTCTACCCTACACAACAACTGTGTTCTACCATACACAACTACTGTATTCTACCCTACACAACAACCGTATTCTACCCTACACAACAACCGTATTCTACCATACACAACAACCGTATTCTACCCTACACAACAACCGTATTCTACCCTACACAACAACCATATTCTACCATACACAACAACCATATTCTACCATACACACAAATATATACATATCATTGTTGGTTGTTTGGTATATTATGGTTTGGTACTATACCAAACAACCATACACAACAACTGTATTCTACCCTACACAACAACTGTATTCTACCCTACACAACAACTGTGTTCTACCCTACACAACAAACCAACTTTTATCTTATTCTGATCTCTCAGTATGTGAGCAGAGCTAAGCTGAAGTGAGGAGCGTAGCGTGCCCCAGTTTGACTGGAGCGAAGAGCTAGTTTCCAAAAGGCTGGAGCATCAGCCTTCTCATCCACTCCAATTTTTTTCTAGTGGAAGTCAATTTATGTTGGAACCAAAAATGTGGTCAGAGGTTCCGTATGGAAGGTGTGATGCAATTGCAGAGCCTCCGGAGGCCAAATCGAGCTCCGTACTTCATCGCCCTGCGCCTCTCAAATGTTGTACCAATCTGTAGGGATCCATATAGAGCCACATAGACATGTATTTTATTTTATTTCACCTTTATTTAACCAGGTAGGCTAGTTGAGAACACCTTTATTTAACCAGGTAGGCTAGTTGAGAACACCTTTATTTAACCAGGTAGGCTAGTTGAGAACACGTTCTCATTTACAACTGCGACCTGGCCAAGATAAAGCATAGCAGTGTGACAGAAACGACAACACAGAGTTACACATAAACAAACATACAGTCAATAACACAATAACACAGAGTTACACATAAACAAACAACAAAACAGAGTTACATATGGGATAAACAAACGTACAGTCAATAACACAATAACACAACAACACAGAGTTACACATAAACAAACATACAGTCAATAACACAACAACACAGAGTTACACATAAACAAACGTACAGTCAATAACACAATAGATAAGTACAGTGTGTAAATGGATAGATATAGATAGATAAGTACAGTGTGTAAATGGATAGATATAGATAGATAAGTACAGTGTGTAAATGGCGTGAGGAGGAAAGGCAATAAATAGGACATAGTAGCAAAGTAATTACAATTTAGCAGATTAACACTGAAGAGAGATATGAGCAGATGGTGATGTGCAAGTAGAGATACTGGTGTGCAAAAGAGCAGCAAAGTAAATAAAAACAATATGAGTAGAGTATTGGAAGCTATTTTGTAGATGACATCGCCGAAGTCGAGGATCGGTAGGATAGTCAGTTTTACTAGGGTAAGTTTGGCGCCGTGAATGAAGGAAGCTTTGTTGCGAAATAGAAATATAGAATTCTAGATTTGATTTTAGATTGGAGATGTTTGATATGAGTCTGGAAGGACAGTTTACAGTCTAGCCAGACACCTAGGTATTTGTAGTTGTCCACATATTCAAGGTCAGAACCTTCCAGAGTAGTGATGCTAGTCGGGCGGGAGGGTGCATTCAGCGATCGGTTGAAGAGCATGCACTTAGTTTTACTAGCATTTAAGAAGCCAAGGCTATTGAGTCTGTTGATAAGAATGACTGCAGTTGAACTGCAGTTGAACTGCACTCTAACTAGTCATATAACTCAGATGCTAAACGGGCGGGTGTGTCACGTTCTAACCTTTATTTCCTTTGTTTTGTATTTAGTTAGTATGGTCAGGGTGTGAGTTGGGTGGGCAGTCTATGTTTGATTTTCTATGATTTGGGGATTTCTATGTTTCGGCCTAGTATGGTTCTCAATCAGAGGCAGGTGTCATTAGTTGTCTCTGATTGAGAATCATACTTAGGTAGCCTGGGTTGCACTGTTTGTTTGTGTGTGATTGTCTATGTTGATGGCTTGTTTCAGCGCAGCTCGCATTAGCTTCACGGTTGTTATTTTGTTCCTGTCTTTGTGTTTGCACCAGATAGGACTGTTTTAGGTTTTCTTTTGTTGACTGTTTTTGTTTTTCAGCTCGCATTAGCTTCACGGTTGTTATTTTGTTTATTGTTTTCGTATAGTGTTTCAGTGTTCAGTGTTTTCTTTATTAAAATTCATGATGAATACAATACCACGCCACATTTTGGTCCTCCGATCCTTCTCGCCTCTCCTCTTCAGATGAAGAGGACGACCGTGACAGGGTGCGGGTAGCGAACGGTTGAAAAGCATGCATTTGGTTTTGTTAGCGTTTAAGAGCAGTTGGAGGCCACAGAAGGAGTGTTGTATGGCATTGAAACTCGTTTGGAGGTTTGTTAACACAGTGTCCAAAGAAGGGCAAGCTGTATACAGAATGGTGTCATTTGCATAGAGGTAGATCAAGGAATCACCTGCAGTATCAGCAACATCATTGATGTATATAGAGAAAAGAGTTGGCCCGAGAATTAAACCCTGTGGTAACCCCATAGAGACTGCCAGAGGTCCGGACAACAGGCCCTCTGATTTTACACACTGAACTCTGTCTGCGAAGTAGTTGGTGAACCAGGCGAGGCAGTCATTTGAGAAACCAAGGCTATTGAGTCTGCCGATAAGAATACGGTGATGGACAGATTCGAAAGCCTTGGCCAGGTCGATGAAGACGGCTGCACAGTACTGTATTTTATCGATGGTGGTTATGATATCGTTTAGTACCTTGAGCGTGGCTGAGGTGCACCCGTGACCAGCTCGGAAGCCGGATTGCACAGCGGAGAAGGTACGGTGGAATTCAAAATGGTCAGTGACCTGTTTGTTGACTTGGCTTTCAAAGACTTTAGAAAGGCAGGGCAGGATGGATATAGGTCTGTAACAGTTTGGGTATAGAGGCAGGGCAGGATGGGTATAGGTCCGTAACAGTTTGGGTCTAGAGTGTCACCCCCTTTGAAGAGGGGGATGACCGCGGCAGCTTTCCCATCTTTAGGGATCTCGGACGAAACGAAAGAGAGGTTGAACAGACTGGTAATAGGGGTTGCATCAATGGCGGTGGATAATTTTAGAAAGAGAGGCACCAGATTGTCTAGCCAGCTGATTTGTACGGGTCCAGGTTTTGCAGCTCTTTCAGAACATCTGCGATCTGGATTTGGGTGAAGGAGAAGCTGGGGAGACTCGGGCAAGTAGCTGCGAGGGGTGCGGAGCTGTTGCCCGGGGTTGGGGTAACCAGGAGGAAAGCATGGCTAGCTGTAGAGAAATGCTAATTGAAATGTTCGATTATGGATTTACGGTGGTGACCGTGTCGCCTAGCCTCAGTGCAGTGGGCAGCTGGGAGGAGGTGCTCTTGTTCTCCATGGACTTTACAGTGTCCTAAAACCTTTGGAGTTAGAAATTTCTGTTTGAAAAAGCTAGCCTTTGCTTTCCTGACTGACTGTGTGTATTTGTTCCTGACTTCCCTGGACAGTTGCATATCGCGGGGACAATTCGATGCTATTGCAGTCCACCACAGGATGCTTTTGTGGTGGTCGAGGGCAGTCAGGTCTGGAATGAACCAAGGGCTATATCTGTTCTTAGTTCTAATTTTTTTTTAAAGTGATAGGCTTATTAAAGACGGTGAGGAAATGACTTTTAAAGAACATCCAGGCATCCTCCCCTGACGGGATGAGGTCAATATCCTTCCAGGATACCTGGGCCAGGTGAATTAGAAAGGCCTGCTCGCAGAAGTGTTTCAGGGAGCGTTTGACAGTGATGAGGGGTGGTCATTTGACCGTGGACCTTTAACGGATGCAGGCAACGAGGCAGTGATCGCTGAGATCCTGATTGAAAACAGCAGAGGTGTATTTGGAGGGCAAGTTGGTCAGGATGATATCTATGAGGGTGCCCATGTTTACGGATTTAGGGTTGTACCTGGTGGTTTCCTTGATAATTTGTGTGAGATTGAGGGCATTTAGCTTAGATTGTTCATATATTCATATAAGGTGTCCAGGCCACAGCTGGGAGCTGAGGGGGGTCTATAACAGGCGGCAACAATGAGATACTTATTTCTGGAGAGATTCATTTTTAAAATTAGAAGCTTGAACATGATTGAACATGATTGGTTGACGGTATGTGAGGGCGGAAGGTCCTTTATAAACACAAGCATCCTTCACTCATGCTGCCAAACATACCCTTGTAAAACTGACTATCCTACCTATCCTTGACTTTGGCAGTGTAATTTACAAAATAGCCTCCAACACTCTACTCAGCAAATTGGATGTAGTCTATCACAGTGCCATCCGTTTTGTCACCAAAGCCCCATATACCACCCATATACCACCCACCACTGCGACCTTTATGCTCTCCTTGGCTGGCCCTCACTACATATTTGTCGCCAAACCCACTGGCTCCAGGTCATCTATAAGTCTTTGCTAGGTAAAGCCCCGCCTTATCTCAGCTCACTGGTCACCATAGCAACACCCACCCGTAGCACGTACTCCGTAGCACGTACTCCAGCAGGTATATTTTCACTGGTCACCCCCAAAGCCAACACCTCCTTTTGCCGCCTTTCCTTCCAGTTCTATGCTGCCAATGACTTGAACGAATTGCAAAAATCACTGAAACTGGAGACACATCTCCCTTTCTAACTTTAAGCATCAGCTGTCAGAGCAGCTTACCAATCACCAGTACACAGTCAGTCTGTAAATAGCACACCCAACTACTTCATCCCCATATTGTTATTTATCTTTTGCACACCAGTATCTCTACTTGCACATCATTATCTGCACATCTATCACTCCTTAATGCTAAATTGTAATTA
>NC_056453.1:47438958-47506458 GCF_018296145.1 Oncorhynchus tshawytscha | reverse complement strand
GAGAGTGTCACACCTGACCCCACCCAAATGGAGAGTGTCACACCCGACCCCACCCAAATGGAGAGTGTCACCCCGACCCCACCCAAATGGAGAGTGTCACCCCGACCCCACCTCACATATTCATCCCAAATGGAGAGTGTCACCCCGACCCCACCTCACATATTCATCCCAAATGGAGAGTGTCACACCCGACCCCACCCAAATGGAGAGTGTCACCCCGACCCCACCTCACATATTCATCCCAAATGGAGAGTGTCACCCCGACCCCACCTCACATATTCATCCCAAATGGAGAGTGTCACACCCAACCCCACCTCACATATTCATCCCAAATGGAGAGTGTCACACCCAACCCCACCTCACATATTCATCCCAAATGGAGAGTGTCACCCCGACCCCACCCAAATGGAGAGTGTCACCCCGACCCCACCTCACATATTCATCCCAAATGGAGAGTGTCACCCCGACCCCACCCAAATGGAGAGTGTCACCCCACCTCACCCCACCCAAATGGAGAGTGTCACCCCGACCCCACCTCACATATTCATCCCAAATGGAGAGTGTCACCCCGACCCCACCTCACATATTCATCCCAAATGGAGAGTGTCACCCCGACCCCACCTCACATATTCATCCCAAATGGAGAGTGTCACCCCGACCCCACCCAAATGGAGAGTGTCACCCCGACCCCACCCAAATGGAGAGTGTCACCCCGACCCCACCCAAATGGAGTGTCATCCCCCGACCCCACCCAAATGGAGAGTGTCACCCCGACCCCACCCAAATGGAGAGTGTCACACCCAACCCCACCTCACATATTCATCCCAAATGGAGAGTGTCACACCCAACCCCACCTCACATATTCATCCCAAATGGAGAGTGTCACCCCGACCCCACCCAAATGGAGAGTGTCACCCCGACCCCACCTCACATATTCATCCCAAATGGAGAGTGTCACCCCGACCCCACCCAAATGGAGAGTGTCACCCCCCCCACCCCACCCAAATGGAGAGTGTCACCCCGACCCCACCTCACATATTCATCCCAAATGGAGAGTGTCACCCCGACCCCACCTCACATATTCATCCCAAATGGAGAGTGTCACCCCGACCCCACCTCACATATTCATCCCAAATGGAGAGTGTCACCCCGACCCCACCCAAATGGAGAGTGTCACCCCCCCCACCCCCACCCAAATGGAGAGTGTCACCCCCCCCACCCCATCCCAAATGGAGAGTGTCACCCCGACCCCACCCAAATGGAGAGTGTCACCCCGACCCCACCCAAATGGAGAGTGTCACCCCGACCCCACCTCACATATTCATCCCAAATGGAGAGTGTCACCCCGACCCCACCTCACATATTCATCCCAAATGGAGAGTGTCACCCCCGACCCCACCCAAATGGAGAGTGTCACCCCCCCACCCCACCCAAATGGAGAGTGTCACCCCGACCCCACCCAAATGGAGAGTGTCCCCCCGACCCCACCCAAATGGAGAGTGTCACCCCGACCCCACCCAAATGGAGAGTGTCACCCCGACCCCACCCAAATGGAGAGTGTCACCCCCGACCCCACCTCACATATTCCTCCCAAATGCCGCGGCCTTTGAACTGCTGTTCAGAGGTCAATACAGTAAAAGTGAGAAGGCATGAAAAAGAGTACAAAAATAAGCTTCTCGTGGAAAATAAAGAGACACTTTCAGCTGAATCTTACATAAAAACCATCCCTTGGTTAATAGACCAGCGACTACGATCACAGAGTGCCGCCCAATCAGGAAGAGGAAGTCGTGACACCCACCCACTTCAACATATATAAATGAATTGGCGAGGGCACTAGAACAGTCTGCAGCACCCGGCCTCACCCTACTAGAATCAGCTTAAGCCCCACCCACTTCAACATATATAAATGAATTGGTGAGAGCACTAGAACAGTCTGCAAAGCACCCTGGTCTCACCCAAAATACTAGAATCTGAAGTCAAATGTCTGCTGTTTGCTGATGATCTGGTGCTTCTGTCACCAACCAAGGAGGGCCTACAGCAAAAACAAACCCAATCGTGATAAACTCCCATATCTACTGGGTTAAATACCACACCACGTGTGCCATCACAGCAGCAAGATATGTGACCTATTGCCACGAGAAAAGGTCAACCAGTGAAGAACAAACAACAATGTAAATACAACCCATATTTATGTTGATTTATCTTCCCTTTCATACCTCAACTATTTGTACACAGACAGACGGACGGACGGACAGACAGACAGACAGACATATCTGAAGAGCTATGATGTTAAACATGGGTCTGTGAACTCACCCACTGTCCTGTTGTGGTGGAGGAATGGTCTTCTCCTGTCCTGGTAGCTCCTGTCCTGGTAGAGGAATGGTCTTCTCCTGTCCTGGTAGCTCCTGTCCTGGTAGAGGAAAGGTCTTCTCCTGTCCTGGTAGCTCCTGTCCTGGTAGAGGAAAGGTCTTCTCCTGTCCTGGTAGCTCCTGTCCTGGTAGAGGAAAGGTCTTCTCCTGTCCTGGTAGCTCCTGTCCTGGTAGAGGAAAGGTCTTCTCCTGTCCTGGTAGCTCCTGTCCTGGTAGAGGAATGGTCTTCTCCTGTCCTGGTAGCTCCTGTCCTGGTAGAGGAATGGTCTTCTCCTGTCCTGGTAGAGGAATGGTCTTCTCCTGTCCTGGTAGCTCCTGTCCTGGTAGAGGAATGGTCTTCTCCTGTCCTGGTAGCTCCTCTTCCTTCGCTAGTGTGTCTTCTCTCTGGCCCAGAGGGGTGGCTGTCTCTTCAGAGAGGGTATGAAACTCTGCTACAGGAGACTCCAAAGGCTCCAGACGCTGGAAGGGTCTGAAAAGTAGCAGAGGGTTTAAAATAAGAGAGAGGCAATAGTGTTGTCATATACGGAAAATATATAGAATAGATATACTGTTCAAAAGGGGTCACTTAGAAATGTCCTTGTTTTTGAAAGAAAAGCACATTTTTTGTTCCATTAAAATACCATCAAATTGATTAGAAATACAGTGTAGACATTGTTAATGTTGTAAATGACTATTGTAGTTTTATGGAATATCTACATAGGCGTACAGAGGCCCATTATCAGCAACCATCACTCCTGTGTTCCAATGACACGTTGTGTTAGCTAATCCAAGTTGATCATTTTAAAAGGCTAATTGATCATTAGAAAACCATTTTGCAATTATGTTAGCGCAGCTGAAAACTGTTGTCCTGATTAAAGAAGCAATAAAACTGGCCTTCTTTAGACTCGTTGAGTATCTGGAGCATCAGCATTTGTGGGTTTGATTACAGGCTCAAAATGTCCAGAAACAAAGTCCTGTCTTCTGAAACTCATCAGTCTATTCTTGTTCTGAGAAATGAAGGCTATTCCATGTGAGAAATTGGCAAGAAACTGAGGATCTCATACAACGCTGTGTACTACTCCCTTCACAGAACAGGGCAAACTGGCTCTAACCAGAATAGAAAGAGGAGTGGGAGACCCTGGTGCACAACTGAGGAAGAGGACATGTACATTAGAGTGTCTAGTTTGAGAAACAGACGCCTCACAAGTCCTCAATTGTCAGCTTCATGAAATAGTACCCACAAAACACCAGTCTCAACGTCAACAGTGAAGAGGCGACTCCGGGATGCAGGCCTTCTAGGCAGAGTTCCTCTGTCCAGTGTCTGTGTTCTTTTGCCCATCTTAATCTTTTCTTTTTATTGGCCAGTCTGAGACATGGCCTTTTCGTTGCAACTCTGCCTAGAAGGCCAGCATCCCAGAGTCGCCTCTTCACTGTTGACGTTGAGACTGGTGTTTTGCGGGTACTATTTAATGAAGCTGCCAGTTGCCCAAAATTTGGAACGGTAGTGTACATTTAAATGTTCTATGTGTGTGTGTGTGTGTGTGTGTGTGTGTGTGTTAATGTGTGTGTGTGTGCATACACACATTAACACACACACACACACACACAGAACATTTAAATGTACACTACCGTTCCAATTGTGTGTGTGTGTGTGTGTGTGTGTGTGTGTGTGTGTGTGTGTGTGTGTGTGTGTGTGTGTGTGTGTGTGTGTGTGTGTGTGTATGCACTTGTGTGTGTGTGTGTGTGTGTGTGTGTATGCACTTGTGTGTGTGTGTATGCACTTGTGTGTGTGTGTGTGTGTGTGTGTGTGTGTGTGTGTGTGTGTGTGTGTGTGTGTGTGTGTGTGTGTGTGTATGCACTTGTGTGTGTGTGTGTGTGTGTGTATGCACTTGTGTGTGTGTGTGTGTGTGTGTGTGTGTGTGTGTGTGTGTGTGTGTGTGTGTGTGTGTGTGTGTGTTAATGTGTGTGTGTGTGCATACACATACACACACACACACACACACAGAACATTTAAATGTACACTACCGTTCCAAATTGTGTGTGTGTGTGTGTGTGTGTGTGTGTGTGTGTGTGTGTGTGTGTGTGTGTGTGTGTGTGTGTGTGTGTGTGTGTGTGTGTGTGTGTGTGTATGCACTTGTGTGTGTGTGTGTGTGTGTGTGTGTATGCACTTGTGTGTGTGTGTATGCACTTGTGTGTGTGTGTGTGTGTGTGTGTGTGTGTGTGTGTGTGTGTGTGTGTGTGTGTGTGTGTGTGTGTGTGTGTGTGTGTGTATGCACTTGTGTGTGTGTGTGTGTGTGTGTATGCACTGTGTGTGTGTGTGTGTGTGTGTGTGTGTGTGTGTGTGTGTGTGTGTGTGTGTGTGTTTGTTTGTTTTATTGTTTCCAAAAGTGAAACAACAACGGCTGCATTCTCCCCTGTGAGAATTGCCTTATTCTAGTCCCAGAGGACAGGGGAGACGTCCCTACTGATGTCACTACTGATGTCACTACTGATGTCAACCCATCGGATATAATAGAACTACAGTTCTTTCCATTGACCTCCATTATAATTCCATCACAGAGGCTGAATCCCAAATTGCAACCTATTCCGTATGTAGTGCACTACTTTTGACCAGGGCCCATTGGATACCATCTGACCACCAAGGCTCCGTCAGTCACTACAGTATCATGCTCTGTTGTTTACATTCATATTCACTTAACACTCTATCTAGTGAGGCTACTATGGCATCCTATTCCTTTATCAGGGATGAGCAACTGGTGGCCCCCCTTTCTCAGTCAAGGTCTCAATTTACTGTTGCTAGGTAGAATAGTAGAATACACAAGGTGTCATTTCTAAATGTGGTTGTGATTGTGCACCAGCAGTTACTCTCTTGTTCTGTCAGTCATTTAGCCCACGGCAGATCTTTTTTATTTTATTATTGCTAAATTTGTTTTGTGAAACAAAGAGGTTCAAATGGGTTCTCACTCAAAAAGATGTCACCCAAAGTTTACTTCATTTAGTGTTATCTAAACGTGGTATCGTGGTCGTATTACTTGCCACGGGGAGCCCCCGTTGATTTTGTTCGTCAGTCTCACTCAGATATCATATTTAAAAAACTGCAAACATTTCTCACCACCAAATGGCAAAATGTATAAAAAAAGGCAGGAAAATAAATAAACATAAAGTATTCGTACTGTACCCCTCCACATTTTGTTTACAGCCTGAAAGAGATGTTGTGTCACTGGCCTATACACAATAATGTCAAAGTGTTTTTACAAATGCTTGGAATTATGTTTTTAGAAAAAAATGAGTAGCTGAAATGTCTTGAGTCAATAAGTATTCTACCCTTTTGTTACGGCCTGAGTACGTTCAGAAGTAAACATTTGCATAACAAGTCACATAGTAAGTACCATGGGCTCACTTAAACATTATTTTTTAATGACTACCTCATCTCTGTACCCCACACATACAAAGGTCCCTCAGGTCGAGCAGTGAATTTCAGACACAGATTCAATCACAAACACCAGGGATGTTTTCCACTGCCTCCCAAAGAAGGGCACCAATTGGTAGATGGGTAAACATCTAAAAAAAAGCAGACATTGAATATCCCATTGAGCATAGTGAAGTTATTAAATACAGTTTGTATGGTACATCAATACACCCAGTCACTACAAATATACAGGAGTCCTTCCTAACTAAGTTGCCGGAGAGGAAGGAAACCGCTCAGGGATTTCACCATGAGGCCAATGGTGACTTTAAAACAGTTACAGAATTTAATGGTTGTGTGATTGGAGAAAACTGAGGATGGATCAACAATGTAGTTACTCCACAATACTAACCTAAACGACAGAGTGAAAAGAAGGAAACATTGTGGCAAAGAAATTAACTTCATGTCCGGATTACAAAGCATTATGTTTGGAGCAAATTCAACACAACACATCACTGAGTACCACTCTTCATATTTCAGCATATCGATTGCGCAACCAGGGGTGGAAAGACCCTGGATCATTGTTACTCTAACTTGCGCGACGCATATAAGGCCCTGCCCCGCCCCCCTTTCGGAAAAGCTGACCACGACTCCATTTTGTTGATCCCTGCCTACAGACAGAAACTAAAACAAGAAGCTCCCACGCTGAGGTCTGTCCAACGCTGGTCTGACCAAGCTGACTCCACACTCCAAGACTGCTTCCATCACGTGGACTGGGAGATGTTTCGTATTGCGTCAGCCAACAACATTGACGAATACGCTGATTCGGTGTGCGAGTTCATTAGAACGTGCGTTGAAGATGTCGTTCCCATAGCAACGATTAAAACATTCCCTAACCAGAAACCGTGGATTGATGGCAGCATTCGTGTGAAACTGAAGGCGCGAACCACTGCTTTTAATCAGGGCAAGGTGTCTGGTAACATGACTGAATACAAACAGTGCAGCTATTCCCTCCGCAAGGCTATCAAACAAGCTAAGCGCCAGTACAGAGACAAAGTAGAATCTCAATTCAACGGCTCAGACACAAGAGGCATGTGGCAGGGTCTACAGTCAATCACGGACTACAGGAAGAAACCCAGCCCAGTCACGGACCAGGATGTCTTGCTCCCAGGCAGACTAAATAACTTTTTTGCCCGCTTTGAGGACAATACAGTGCCACTGACACGGCCTGCAACGAAAACATGCGGTCTCTCCTTCACTGCAGCCGAAGTGAGTAAGACATTTAAACGTGTTAACCCTCGCAAGGCTGCAGGCCCAGACGGCATCCCCAGCCGCGCCCTCAGAGCATGCGCAGACCAGCTGGCCGGTGTGTTTACGGACATATTCAATCAATCCCTATACCAGTCTGCTGTTCCCACATGCTTCAAGAGGGCCACCATTGTTCCTGTTCCCAAGAAAGCTAAGGTAACTGAGCTAAACGACTACCGCCCGTAGCACTCACATCCGTCATCATGAAGTGCTTTGAGAGACTAGTCAAGGACCATATCACCTCCACCCTACCTGACACCCTAGACCCACTCCAATTTGCTTACCGCCCAAATAGGTCCACAGACGATGCAATCTCAACCACACTGCACACTGCCCTAACCCATCTGGACAAGAGGAATACCTATGTGAGAATGCTGTTCATCGACTACAGCTCGGCATTCAACACCATAGTACCCTCCAAGCTCGTCATCAAGCTCGAGACCCTGGGTCTCGACCCCGCCCTGTGCAACTGGGTACTGGACTTCCTGACGGGCCGCCCCAGGTGGTGAGGGTAGGCAACAACATCTCCTCCCCGCTGATCCTCAACACTGGGGCCCCACAAGGGCATTCTGAGCCCTCTCCTGTACTCCCTGTTCACCCACGACTGCGTGGCCATGCACGCCTCCAACTCAATCATCAAGTTTGCGGACGACACAACAGTGGTAGGCTTGATTACCAACAACGACGAGACGGCCTACAGGGAGGAGGTGAGGGCCCTCGGAGTGTGGTGTCAGGAAAATAACCTCACACTCAACGTCAACAAAACTAAGGAGATGATTGTGGACTTCAGGAAACAGCAGAGGGAACACCCCCATCCACATCGATGGAACAGTAGTGGAGAGGGTAGCAAGTTTTAAGTTCCTCGGCATACACATCACAGACAAACTGAATTGGTCCACTCACACAGACAGCATCGTGAGGAAGGCGCAGCAGCGCCTCTTCAACCTCAGGAGGCTGAAGAAATTCGGCTTGTCACCAAAAGCACTCACAAACTTCTACAGATGCACAATCGAGAGCATCCTGGCGGGCTGTATCACCGCCTGGTATGGCAACTGCACCGCCCTCAACCGTAAGGCTCTCCAGAGGGTAGTGAGGTCTGCACAACGCATCACCGGGGCAAACTACCTGCCCTCCAGGACACCTACACCACCCGATGCTACAGGAAGGCCATAAAGATCATCAAGGACATCAACCACCCGAGCCACTGCCTGTTCACCCCGCTGTCATCCAGAAGGCGAGGTCAGTACAGGTGCATCAAAGCTGGGACCGAGAGACTGAAAAACAGCTTCTATCTCAAGGCCATCAGACTGTTAAACAGCCACCACTAACATTGAGTGGCTACTGCCAACACACTGTCAATGACTGTCAATGACACTGACTCTACTCCAGCCACTTTAATAATGGGAATTGACGGGAAATTATGTAAATATATCACTAGCCACTTTAAACAATGCTACCTTATATAATGTTACTTACCCTACATTATTCATCTCATATGCATACGTAGATACTGTACTCTATATCATCGACTGCATCCTTATGTAATACATGTATCACTAGCCACTTTAACTATGCCACTTGGTTTACATACTCATCTCATATGTATATACTGTACTCGATATCATCTACTGTATCTTGCCTATGCTGCTCTGTACCATCACTCATTCATATATCCTTATGTACATATTCTTTATCCCCTTACACTGTGTATAAGACAGTAGTTTTTTGGAATTGTTAGTTAGATTACTTGTTCGTCATTACTGCATTGTCGGAACTAGAAGCACAAGCATTTCGCTACACTCGCATTAACATCTGCTAACCATGTGTATGTGACAAATAAAATTTGATTTGATTTGATTTGGTGGTGGCTGCATCATGTTATGAGTATGCTTGTCACGGACCAAGGACCAAGGAGATTTTTAGGATAAAAATAAATGGAATAGAGCTAAGCACAGGCAAAATCCTAGAGGAAAACCTGGTTCGGTCTGCTTTCCAACAGACACTGGGAGAGAAATTCACCTTTTGGGCAGGACAATAACCTAAAACACAAGGCCAACTCTACACAGGAGTTGCTTCGCAAGATGACATTAAATGTTCCTGAGTGGCCAAGCTCCACCTTGGCCACTCAGGAATCACTCTTAGAGACTTACCCAGAAAAGACTCACAGCTGTAATCACTCTTAGAGTCTTACCCAGAAAGACTCACAGCTGTAATCACTCTTAAAGACTAACCCAGAAAGACTCCCAGCTGTAATCACTCTGAGAGACTTACCCAGAAAGACTCACAGCTGTAATCACTCTTAGAGACTTACCCAGAAAGACTCACAGCTGTAATCGCTCTTAGAAACTTACCCAGAAGTCACTGCATATCACTATACATTATATTTATACCATTTTGAATTCAGGCTAAAACAACAAACTGTGGAATAAGTAAAAGGGTATGAATACTTTCTGAAGGCCCTGTAGCTGTAAAACAGCTCATTTTCCTCTCCGCCCTGAGGCGAAGAAAAACTGCAGCATTTTCTCTACACCCCCATGGCAAAACGTGTAGAAATCACTAAATTAACTCTAAAACGTTTTGTTTTTTAATGATCTTCGCTGTCCGCAATGTGTGTGTGGGGGATTTATTAATTTGGGATTTATATACATTTTTTAAATAACATACGTTTTTAGGGTGAAAAAAAATAATCTCAATATTATTATTATTTATTTTTTGGTGTTATTTATATTCTATTGTTTAGGGCAAAATTGTCCTCTGTAGTCATTAGGAAGTAAATATGAACCTTACCATTAACATTACAGTCAATAGGGACAGTAGGTGGAAACATTACAGTCAATGGGTACAGTAGGTAGAAAATATTAACATTACAGTCAATGGGTACAGCAGGTATAAAATATTAACATTACAGTCAATGGGTACAGTAGGTGAAAACATTAACATAACAGTCAATGGGTACAGTAGTTAGAACATTACAGTCAATGGGTACAGTAGGTGGAAACATTACAGTCAATGGGTACAGTAGATGGAAACATTAACATTACAGTCAATGGGTACAGTAGGTAGAAAACATTACAGTCAATGGGTACAGTAGGAGAAAAACATTAACATTACAGTCAATGGGTACAGTAGGTAGAAAACATTACAGTCAATGGGTACAGTAGATGGAAACATTAACATTACAGTCAATGGGTACAGTAGGTAGAAAACATTACAGTCAATGGGTACAGTAGGAGAAAAACATTAACATTACAGTCAATGGGTACAGTATGTAGAAAACATTACAGTCAATGGGTACAGTAGGTGGAAACATTAACAATACCATCAATGGGTACAGCAGGTGGAAACATTAACATTACAGTCAATGGGTACAGTAGGTGGAACATTACAGTCAATGGGTACAGTAGGTGGAACATTACAGTCAATGGGTACAGCAGGTAGAAAACATTAACATGACAGTCAATGGGTACAGAAGGAGAAAACATTAACAGTATAGACAATGGGTACAGTAGGTGGAACATTACAGTCAATGGGTACAGTAGGTGGAACATTACAGTCAATGGGCACAGTAGGAGAAACACATTACAGTCAATGGGTACAGCAGGTAGAAAATATTAACATTACAGTCAATGGGTACAGTAGGTACAAAACATTAACACTACAGTCAATAGGTACAGTAGGTTAAAAACATTAACATTACAGTCAATGGGTACAGTAGGAGAAACACATTACAGTCAATGGGTACAGTAGGAGAAACACATTACAGTCAATGGGTACAGTAGGAGAAACACATTACAGTCAATGGGTACAGCAGGTGGAAACATTAACATTACAGTCAATGGGTACAGTAGGTGGAACATTACAGTCAATGGGTACAGCAGGTAGAAAACATTAACATTACAGTCAATGGGTACAGTAGGAGAAAACATTAACATTACAGTCAATGGGTACAGTAGGAGAAACACATTACTGTCAATGGGTACAGTAGATGGAAACATTAACATTACAGTCAATGGGTACAGCAGGTAGAAAACATTAACATTACAATCAATGGGTACAGTAGGTGGAACATTACAGTCAATGGGTACAGTAGGAGAAACACATTACAGTCAATGGGTACAGTAGGTAGAAAACATTAACATTACAGTCAATGGGGACAGCATGTGGAAACATTAACATTACAGTCAATGGGTACAGTAGGAGAAACACATTACAGTCAATGGGTACAGTAGGTGGAACATTACAGTCAAAGGGTACAGTAGGTGGAAACATTAACATTACAGTCAATGGGTACAGTAGGTGGAGAACATTAACACTACAGTCAATGGATACAGTAGGAGAAAACATTAACATTACAGTCAATGGGTACAGTAGGTAGAAACACATTACAGTCAATGGGTACAGTAGGTAGAACATTACAGTCAATGGGTACAGTAGGAGAAACACATTACAGTCAATGGGTACAGTAGATGAAAACATTAACATTACAGTCAATGGGTATAGTAGATGGAACATTACAGTCAATGGGTACAGTAGAGAAACACATTACAGTCAATGGGTACAGTAGATGGAAACATTAACATTACATTCAATGGGTACAGTAGGAAAACATTAACATTACAGTCAATGGGTACAGTAGGTGGAAACATTAACATTACAGTCAATGGGTACAGTAGGAGAAAACATTAACATTACAGTCAATGGGTACAGTAGGAGAAAACATTAACATTACAGTCAATGGGTACAGTAGGTTAACATTACAGTCAATGGGTACAGTAGGTAGAAAACAATAACATTACAGTCAATGGGGACAGCATGTGGAAACATTAACATTACAGTCAATGGGTACAGTAGGAGAAAACATTACAGTCAATGGGTACAGTAGGTGGAACATTACAGTCAATGGGTACAGTAGGTGGAAACATTAACATTACAGTCAATGGGTACAGTAGGTGGAGAACATTAACATTACAGTCAATGGATACAGTAGGAGAAAACATTAACATTACAGTCAATGGGTACAGTAGGTAGAAACATTACAGTCAATGGGTACAGCAGGTAGAAACATTACAGTCAATGGGTACAGCAGGTGGAAAACATTAACATTACAGTCAATGGGTACAGTAGGAGAAAACATTAACATTACAATCAATGGGTACAGTAGGTGGAACATTACAGTCAATGGGTACAGTAGAAAACATTAACATTACAGTCAATGGGTACAGTAGGTGGAACAGTACAGTCAATGGGTACAGTAAACATTACAGTCAATGGGTACAGTAGGTGGAAACATTAACATTACAGTCAATGGGTACAGTAGGTGGAAACATTACAGTCAATGGGTACAGAAAATATTAACATTACAGTCAATGGGTACAGTAGGTGAAAACATTAACATTACAGTCAATGGGTACAGTAGGTAGAACATTACAGTCAATGGGTACAGTAGGTGGAACATTACAGTCAATGGGTACAGTAGATGGAAACATTAACATTACAGTCAATGGGTACAGCAGGTAGAAAACATTACAGTCAATGGGTACAGTAGGAGAAAACATTAACATTACAGTCAATGGGTACAGTAGGTAGAAAACATTACAGTCAATGGGTACAGTAGATGAAAACATTAACATTACAGTCAATGGGTACAGTAGGTACAAAACATTACAGTCAATGGGTACAGTAGGAGAAAACATTAACATTACAGTCAATGGGTACAGTAGGTAGAAAACATTACAGTCAATGGGTACAGTAGGTGGGAAACATTAACATTACAGTCAATGGGTACAGCAGGTAGAAACATTAACATTACAGTCAATGGGTACAGTAGGAGAAAACATTAACATTACAGTCAATGGGTACAGTAGGTGGAACATTACAGTCAATGGGTACAGTAGGAGAAAACATTACAGTCACATAGGTGGAACATTACAGTCAATGGGTACAGTAGGAGAAACACATTACAGTCAATGGGTACAGTAGGAGAAAGCATTAACATTACAGTCAATGGGTACAGTAGGAGAAAACATTAACATTACAGTCAATGGGTACAGTAGGTAGAGAACATTAACACTACAGTCAATGGGTACAGTAGGAGAAAACATTAACATTACAGTCAATGGGTACAGTAGGAGAAAACATTAACATTACAGTCAATGGGTACAGTAGGTGGAACATTACAGTCAATGGGTACAGCAGGTAGAAAACATTAACATTACAGTCAATGGGTACAGTAGGAGAAACATTAACATTACAGTCAATGGGTACAGTAGGTAGAAAACATTAACATTACAGTCAATGGGTACAGTAGGAGAAAACATTAACATTACAGTCAATGGGTACAGTAGGAGAAAACATTAACATTACAGTCAATGGGTACAGTAGGTGGAACATTACAGTCAATGGGTACAGTAGGAGAAACACATTGCAGTCAATGGGTAGAGTAGGTAGAAAACATTAACATTACAGTCAATGGGGACAGCATGTGGAAACATTAACATTACAGTCAATGGGTACAGTAGGAGAAACACATTACAGTCAATTACAGGTCAAGTGGGTACAGTAGGTGGAAACATTAACATTACAGTCAATGGGTACAGTAGGTGGAGAACATTAACACTACAGTCAATGGATACAGTAGGAGAAAACATTAACATTACAGTCAATGGGTACAGTAGGTAGAAACATTACAGTCAATGGGTACAGCAGGTAGAAACATTACAGTCAATGGGTACAGCAGGTGGAAAACATTAACATTACAGTCAATGGGTACAGTAGGAGAAAACATTAACATTACAATCAATGGGTACAGTAGGTGGAACATTACAGTCAATGGGTACAGTAGATCGAAACATTAACATTACAGTCAATGGGTACAGTAGGTGGAACATTACAGTCAATGGGTACAGTAGGTGGAAACATTAACATTACAGTCAATGGGTACAGTAGGTGGAAACATTACAGTCAATGGGTACAGTAGGTAGAAAATATTAACATTACAGTCAATGGGTACAGTAGGTGAAAACATTAACATTTACAGTCAATGGGTACAGTAGGTAGAACATTACAGTCAATGGGTACAGTAGGTGGAACATTACAGTCAATGGGTACAGTAGATGGAAACATTAACATTACAGTCAATGGGTACAGCAGGTAGAAAACATTACAGTCAATGGGTACAGTAGGAGAAAAACATTAACATTACAGTCAATGGGTACAGTAGGTAGAAAACATTACAGTCAATGGGTACAGTAGATGAAAACATTAACATTACAGTCAATGGGTACAGTAGGTAGAAAACATTACAGTCAATGGGTACAGTAGGAGAAAAACATTAACATTACAGTCAATGGGTACAGCAGGTAGAAAACATTACAGTCAATGGGTACAGTAGGTGGGAAACATTAACATTACAGTCAATGGGTACAGCAGGTGGAAACATTAACATTACAGTCAAAGGGTAGTAGGGAAAACATTAACATTACATTCAATGGGTACAGTAGGTGGAACATTACAGTCAATGGGTACAGTAGGTGGAACATTACAGTCAATGGGTACAGTAGGTGGAACATTACAGTCAATGGGTACAGTAGGAGAAACACATTACAGTCAATGGGTACAGTAGGAGAAAGCATTAACATTACAGTCAATGGATACAGTAGGAGAAAACATTAACATTACATTCAATGGGTACAGTAGGTGGAACATTACAGTCAATGGGTACAGTAGGAGAAACACATTACAGTCAATGGGTACAGTAGGTGGAACATTACAGTCAATGGGTACAGTAGGAGAAACACATTGCAGTCAATGGGTACAGTAGGTAGAAAAACATTACAGTCAATGGGTACAGTAGATGAAAACATTAACATTACAGTCAATGGGTATAGTAGATGGAACATTACAGTCAATGGGTACAGTAGGAGAAACACATTACTGTCAATGGGTACAGTAGATGGAAACATTAACATTACATTCAATGGGTACAGTAGGTAGAAAACATTAACATTACAGTCAATGGGTACAGTAGGTAGAAACATTACAGTCAATGGGTACAGCAGGTAGAAACATTACAGTCAATGGGTACAGCAGGTGGAAAACATTAACATTACAGTCAATGGGTACAGTAGGAGAAAACATTAACATTACAATCAATGGGTACAGTAGGTGGAACATTACAGTCAATGGGTACAGTAGATGGAAACATTAACATTACAGTCAATGGGTACAGCAGGTAGAAAATATTAACATTACAGTCAATGGGTACAGTAGGTAGAAAACATTAACACTACAGTCAATGGGTACAGTAGGTTAAAAACATTAACATTACAGTCAATGGGTACAGTAGGAGAAACACATTACAGTCAATGGGTACAGTAGGAGAAACACATTACAGTCAATGGGTACAGTAGGAGAAACACATTACAGTCAATGGGTACAGCAGGTGGAAACATTAACATTACAGTCACTGGGTACAGTAGGAGAAAACATTAACATTACAGTCAATGGGTACAGTAGGAGAAAACATTAACATTACAGTCAATGGGTACAGTAGGTAGAAAACATTAACATTACAGTCAATGGGGACAGTAGGTGGAAACATTAACATTACAGTCAATGGATACAGTAGGTGGAAACATTAACATTACAGTCAATGGGTACAGTAGAAGAAAACATTAACATTACAGTCAATGGGTACAGTAGGTACAAACACATTACAGTCAATGGGTACAGTAGGTGGAACATTACAGTCAATGGGTACAGTAGGTGGAAACATTAACATTACAGTCCATGGGTACAGTAGTTGGAGAACATTAACACTACAGTCAATGGATACAGTAGGAGAAAACATTAACATTACAGTCAATGGGTACAGTAGGAGAAAACATTAACATTACAGTCAATGGGTACAGTAGGTGGAGAACATTAACACTACAGTCAATGGATACAGTAGGAGAAAACATTAACATTACAGTCAATGGGTACAGTAGGAGAAAACATTAACTTTACAGTCAATGGGTACAGTAGGAGAAAACATTAACATTACAGTCAATGGGTACAGTAGGTAGAAACACATTACAGTCAAACATAGGTAGAACATTACAGTCAATGGGTACAGTAGGAGAAAACATTACAGTCAATGGGTACAGTAGGTATTACAGTCAATAGGTACAGTAGGAGAAACACATTACAGTCAATGGGTACAGTAGGAGAAACACATTACAGTCAATGGGTACAGTAGGAGAAAACATTAACATTACAGTCAATGGGTACAGTAGGAGAAAACATTAACATTACAGTCAATGGGTACAGTAGGAGAAAACATTAACATTATAGTCAATGGGTACAGTAGATAGAACATTACAGTCAATGGGTACAGTAGGAGAAAGCATTAACATTACAGTCAATGGATACAGTAGGAGAAAACATTAACATTACATTCAATGGTTACAGTAGGTGGAACATTACAGTCAATGGGTACAGTAGGAGAAACACATTACAGTCAATGGGTACAGTAGGTAGAAAACATTAACATTACAGTCAATGGGTACAGTAGGTAGAAAACATTAACATTACAGTCAATGGGGACAGTAGGTGGAAACATTAACATTACAGTCAATGGATACAGTAGGTGGAAACATTAACATTACAGTCAATGGGTACAGTAGGAGAAAACATTAACATTACAGTCAATGGGTACAGTAGGTACAAACACATTACAGTCAATGGGTACAGTAGGTGGAACATTACAGTCAATGGGTACAGTAGGTGGAAACATTAACATTACAGTCCATGGGTACAGTAGGAGAAACACATTACAGTCAATGGGTACAGTAGGTGGAACATTACAGTCAATGGATACAGTAGGTGGAAACATTAACATTACAGTCAATGGGTACAGTAGGTGGAGAACATTAACACTACAGTCAATGGATACAGTAGGAGAAAACATTAACATTACAGTCAATGGGTACAGTAGGAGAAAACATTAACATTACAGTCAATGGGTACAGTAGGAGAAAACATTAACATTACAGTCAATGGGTACAGTAGGTAGAACATTACAGTCAATGGGTACAGTAGGAGAAACACATTACAGTCAATGGGTACAGTAGGTATTACAGTCAATAGGTACAGTAGGAGAAACACATTACAGTCAATGGGTACAGTAGGAGAAACACATTACAGTCAATGGGTACAGTAGGAGAAAACATTAACATTACAGTCAATGGGTACAGTAGGAAAACATTAACATTACAGTCAAAACAGTAGGTGGAACATTACAGTCAATGGGTACAGCAGGTAGAAAAACATTACAGTCAATGGGTACAGTAGGAGAAAACATTAACATTACAGTCAATGGGTACAGTAGGTAGAGAACATTAACATTACAGTCAATGGGTACAGTAGGAGAAAACATTAACATTACAGTCAATGGGTACAGTAGGAGAAAACATTAACATTACAGTCAATGGGTACAGTAGGAAGAAAACATTAACATTACAGTCAATGGGTACAGTAGGTAGAAAACATTACAGTCAATGGGTACAGTAGATGAAAACATTAACATTACAGTCAATGGGTACAGTAGGTACAAAACATTACAGTCAATGGGTACAGTAGGAGAAAAACATTAACATTACAGTCAATGGGTACAGTAGGAGAAAACATTAACATTACAGTCAATGGGTACAGCAGGTGAAAACATTAACATTACAGTCAATGGGTACAGTAGGAGAAAACATTAACATTACAGTCAATGGGTACAGTAGGTGGAACATTACAGTCAATGGGTACAGTAGGTGGAACATTACAGTCAATGGGTACAGTAGGAGAAACACATTACAGTCAATGGGTAGAGTAGGAGAAACACATTACAGTCAATGGGTACAGTAGGAGAAACACATTACAGTCAATAGGTACAGCAGGTGGAAACATTAACATTACAGTCAATGGGTACAGTAGGTGGAACATTACAGTCAATGGGTACAGTAGGAGAAACACATTGCAATCAATGGGTACAGTAGGTAGAAAACATTAACATTACAGTCAATGGGTACAGTAGGAGAAAACATTAACATTACAGTCAATGGGTACAGTAGATGGAACATTACAGTCAATGGGTACAGTAGGAGAAACACATTACTGTCAATGGGTACAGTAGATGGAAACATTAACATTACATTCAATGGGTACAGTAGGTAGAAAACATTAACATTACAGTCAATGGGTACAGTAGGTAGAAACATTACAGTCAATGGGTACAGCAGGTAGAAACATTACAGTCAATGGGTACAGCAGGTGGAAAACATTAACATTACAGTCAATGGGTACAGTAGGAGAAAACATTAACATTACAATCAATGGGTACAGTAGGTGGAACATTACAGTCAATGGGTACAGTAGATGGAAACATTAACATTACAGTCAATGGGTACAGCAGGTAGAAAATATTAACATTACAGTCAATGGGTACAGTAGGTAGAAAACATTAACACTACAGTCAATGGGTACAGTAGGTTAAAAACATTAACATTACAGTCAATGGGTACAGTAGGAGAAACACATTACAGTCAATGGGTACAGTAGGAGAAACACATTACAGTCCATGGGTACAGTAGGAGAAACACATTACAGTCAATGGGTACAGTAGGTGGAAACATTAACATTACAGTCAATGGGTACAGTAGGAGAAAACATTAACATTACAGTCAATGGGTACAGTAGGAGAAAACATTAACATTACAGTCAATGGGTACAGTAGGTGGAACATTACAGTCAATGGGTACAGTAGGAGAAACACATTACAGTCAATGGGTACAGTAGGTAGAAAACATTAACATTACAGTCAATGGGGACAGTAGGTGGAAACATTAACATTACAGTCAATGGATACAGTAGGTGGAAACATTAACATTACAGTCAATGGGTACAGTAGGGAAAACATTAACATTACAGTCAATGGGTACAGTAGGTACAAACACATTACAGTCAATGGGTACAGTAGGTGGAACATTACAGTCAATGGGTACAGTAGGTGGAAACATTAACATTACAGTCCATGGGTACAGTAGTTGGAGAACATTAACACTACAGTCAATGGATACAGTAGGAGAAAACATTAACATTACAGTCAATGGGTACAGTAGGAGAAAACATTAACATTACAGTCAATGGGTACAGTAGGAGAAACACATTACAGTCAATGGATTACAGTAGGAGAAAACATTAACATTACAGTCAATGGGTACAGTAGGTGGAAAACATTAACATTACAGTCAATGGGTACAGTAGGAGAAAACATTAACATTACAATCAATGGGTACAGTAGGTGGAACATTACAGTCAATGGGTACAGTAGGTAGAACATTACAGTCAATGGGTACAGTAGGAGAAAACATTACAGTCAATGGGTACAGTAGGTATTACAGTCAATAGGTACAGTAGGAGAAACACATTACAGTCAATGGGTACAGTAGGAGAAACACATTACAGTCAATGGGTACAGTAGGAGAAAACATTAACATTACAGTCAATGGGTACAGTAGGAGAAAACATTAACATTACAGTCAATGGGTACAGTAGGAGAAAACATTAACATTAAGTCAATGGGTAAGAACATTACAGTCAATGGGTACAGTAGGAGAAACAATTACTGTCAATGGGTACAGTAGGAGAAAACATTACAGTCAATGGGTACAGTAGGAGAAAACATTAACATTACAGTCAATGGGTACAGTAGGTGGAAACATTACAGTCAATGGGTACAGTAGGTGGAACATTACAGTCAATGGGTACAGTAGGAGAAAACATTAACATTACAGTCAATGGGTACAGTAGGTAGAAAACATTAACATTACAGTCAATGGGTACAGTAGGTGGAAACATTAACATTACAGTCAATTTATACAGTAGGTGGAAACATTAACATTACAGTCAATGGGTACAGTAGGAGAAAACATTAACATTACAGTCAATGGGTACAGTAGGTACAAACACATTACAGTCAATGGGTACAGTAGGTGGAACATTACAGTCAATGGGTACAGTAGGTGGAAACATTAACATTACAGTCAATGGGTACAGTAGGAGAAACACATTACAGTCAATGGGTACAGTAGGTGAAAACATTAACAATTACAGTGGAAACACATTACAGTCAATGGGTACAGTAGGTGGAGAACATTAACACTACAGTCAATGGATACAGTAGGAGAAAACATTAACATTACAGTCAATGGGTACAGTAGGAGAAAACATTAACATTACAGTCAATGGGTACAGTAGAGAAAACATTAACATTACAGTCAAACAGTAGGTAGAACATTACAGTCAATGGGTACAGTAGGAGAAACACATTACAGTCAATGGGTACAGTAGGTAGAAAACATTAACATTACAGTCAATGGGTACAGTAGGAGAAACACATTACAGTCAATGGGTACAGTAGGAGAAAACATTAACATTACAGTCAATGGGTACAGTAGGAAACATTAACATTACAGTCAATGGGTACAGTAGGTGGAACATTACAGTCAATGGGTACAGTAGGTAGAAAACATTAACATTACAGTCAATGGGTACAGTAGGAGAAAACATTAACATTACAGTCAATGGGTACAGTAGGTAGAGAACATTAACACTACAGTCAATGGGTACAGTAGGAGAAAACATTAACATTACAGTCAATGGGTACAGTAGGAGAAAACATTAACATTACAGTCAATGGGTACAGTAGGTGGAACATTACAGTCAATGGGTACAGTAGGAGAAACACATTACAGTCAATGGGTACAGTAGGTAGAAAACATTAACATTACAGTCAATGGGGACAGCATGTGGAAACATTAACATTACAGTCAATGGGTACAGTAGGAGAAACACATTACAGTCAATGGGTACAGTAGGTGGAACATTACAGTCAAAACAGTAGGTGGAAACATTAACATTACAGTCACATAGGTGGAGAACATTAACACTACAGTCAATGGATACAGTAGGAGAAAACATTAACATTACAGTCAATGGGTACAGTAGGTAGAAACATTACAGTCAATGGGTACAGCAGGTAGAAACATTACAGTCAATGGGTACAGCAGGTGGAAAACATTAACATTACAGTCAATGGGTACAGTAGGAGAAAACATTAACATTACAATCAATGGGTACAGTAGGTGGAACATTACAGTCAATGGGTACAGTAGATCGAAAACATTAACATTACAGTCAATGGGTACAGTAGGTAGGAACATTACAGTCAATGGGTACAGCAGGTAGAAACATTAAAGTCAATGGGTACAGTAGGTGGAAACATTAACATTACAGTCAATGGGTACAGTAGGTGGAAACATTACAGTCAATGGGTACAGTAGGTAGAAAATATTAACATTACAGTCAATGGGTACAGTAGGTGAAAACATTAACATTTACAGTCAATGGGTACAGTAGGTAGAACATTACAGTCAATGGGTACAGTAGGTGGAACATTACAGTCAATGGGTACAGTAGATGGAAACATTAACATTACAGTCAATGGGTACAGCAGGTAGAAAACATTACAGTCAATGGGTACAGTAGGAGAAAAACATTAACATTACAGTCAATGGGTACAGTAGGTAGAAAACATTACAGTCAATGGGTACAGTAGATGAAAACATTAACATTACAGTCAATGGGTACAGTAGGTAGAAAACATTACAGTCAATGGGTACAGTAGGAGAAAAACATTAACATTACAGTCAATGGGTACAGTAGGTAGAAAACATTACAGTCAATGGGTACAGTAGGTGGAAACATTAACATTACAGTCAATGGGTACAGCAGGTGGAAACATTAACATTACAGTCAATGGGTACAGTAGGTGGAACATTACAGTCAATGGGTACAGTAGGTGGAACATTACAGTCAATGGGTACAGTAGGAGAAACACATTACAGTCAATGGGTACAGTAGGAGAAAGCATTAACATTACAGTCAATGGGTACAGTAGGAGAAAACATTAACATTACATTCAATGGGTACAGTAGGTGGAACATTACAGTCAATGGGTACAGTAGGAGAAACACATTACAGTCAATGGGTACAGTAGGTGGAACATTACAGTCAATGGGTACAGTAGGAGAAACACATTGCAGTCAATGGGTACAGTAGGTAGAAAACATTAACATTACAGTCAATGGGTACAGTAGGAGAAAACATTAACATTACAGTCAATGGGTACAGTAGATGGAACATTACAGTCAATGGGTACAGTAGGAGAAACACATTACTGTCAATGGGTACAGTAGATGGAAACATTAACATTACAGTCAATGGGTACAGTAGGTAGAAAACATTAACATTACAGTCAATGGGTACAGTAGGTAGAAACATTACAGTCAATGGGTACAGCAGGTAGAAACATTACAGTCAATGGGTACAGCAGGTGGAAAACATTAACATTACAGTCAATGGGTACAGTAGGAGAAAACATTAACATTACAATCAATGGGTACAGTAGGTGGAACATTACAGTCAATGGGTACAGTAGATGGAAACATTAACATTACAGTCAATGGGTACAGCAGGTAGAAAATATTAACATTACAGTCAATGGGTACAGTAGGTAGAAAACATTAACACTACAGTCAATGGGTACAGTAGGTTAAAAACATTAACATTACAGTCAATGGGTACAGTAGGAGAAACACATTACAGTCAATGGGTACAGTAGGAGAAACACATTACAGTCAATGGGTACAGTAGGAGAAACACATTACAGTCAATGGGTACAGCAGGTGGAAACATTAACATTACAGTCACTGGGTACAGTAGGAGAAAACATTAACATTACAGTCAATGGGTACAGTAGGTGTAACATTACAGTCAATGGGTACAGTAGGTGGAACATTACAGTCAATGGGTACAGTAGGAGAAACACATTACAGTCAATGGGTACAGTAGGTAAAAACATTAACATTACAGTCAATGGGGACAGTAGGTGGAAACATTAACATTACAGTCAATGGATACAGTAGGTGGAAACATTAACATTACAGTCAATGGGTACAGTAGCAGAAAACATTAACATTACAGTCAATGGGTACAGTAGGTACAAACACATTACAGTCAATGGGTACAGTAGGTGGAACATTACAGTCAATGGGTACAGTAGGTGGAAACATTAACATTACAGTCCATGGGTACAGTAGTTGGAGAACATTAACACTACAGTCAATGGATACAGTAGGAGAAAACATTAACATTACAGTCAATGGGTACAGTAGGAGGAAACATTAACATTACAGTCAATGGGTACAGTAGGTGGAGAACATTAACACTACAGTCAATGGATACAGTAGGAGAAAACATTAACATTACAGTCAATGGGTACAGTAGGAGAAAACATTAACATTACAGTCAATGGGTACAGTAGGAGAAAACATTAACATTACAGTCAATGGGTACAGTAGGTAGAAACACATTACAGTCAATGGGTACAGTAGGTAGAACATTACAGTCAATGGGTACAGTAGGAGAAAACATTAAGTCAATTACAGTACATTACAGTCAATAGGTACAGTAGGAGAAAACATTACAGTCAATGGGTACAGTAGGAGAAACACATTACAGTCAATGGGGACAGTAGGTGGAAACATTAACATTACAGTCAATGGATACAGTAGGTGGAAACATTAACATTACAGTCAATGGGTACAGTAGGAGAAAACATTAACATTATAGTCAATGGGTACAGTAGATAGAACATTACAGTCAATGGGTACAGTAGGAGAAACATATTACTGTCAATGGGTACAGTAGGAGAAAACATTACAGTCAATGGGTACAGTAGGTAGAAAACATTAACATTACAGTCAATGGGTACAGTAGGTGGAACATTACAGTCAATGGGTACAGTAGGTGGAACATTACAGTCAATGGGTACAGTAGGAGAAACACATTACAGTCAATGGGTACAGTAGGTAAAAACATTAACATTACAGTCAATGGGGACAGTAGGTGGAAACATTAACATTACAGTCAATGGATACAGTAGGTGGAAACATTAACATTACAGTCAATGGGTACAGTAGCAGAAAACATTAACATTACAGTCAATGGGTACAGTAGGTACAAACACATTACAGTCAATGGGTACAGTAGGTGGAACATTACAGTCAATGGGTACAGTAGGTGGAAACATTAACATTACAGTCCATGGGTACAGTAGGAGAAACACATTACAGTCAATGGGTACAGTAGGTGGAACATTACAGTCAATGGATACAGTAGGTGGAAACATTAACATTACAGTCAATGGGTACAGTAGGTGGAGAACATTAACACTACAGTCAATGGATACAGTAGGAGAAAACATTAACATTACAGTCAATGGGTACAGTAGGAGAAAACATTAACATTACAGTCAATGGGTACAGTAGGAGAAAACATTAACATTACAGTCAATGGGTACAGTAGGTAGAAACACATTACAGTCAATGGGTACAGTAGGTAGAACATTACAGTCAATGGGTACAGTAGGTATTACAGTCAATAGGTACAGTAGGAGAAACACATTACAGTCAATGCGTACAGTAGGAGAAACACATTACAGTCAATGGGTACAGTAGGAGAAAACATTAACATTACAGTCAATGGGTACAGTAGGAGAAAACATTAACATTACAGTCAATGGGTACAGTAGGAGAAACACATTACAGTCAATGGGTACAGTAGGAGAAAACATTAACATTACAGTCAATGGGTACAGTAGGAGAAAACATTAACATTATAGTCAATGGGTACAGTAGATAGAACATTACAGTCAATGGGTACAGTAGGAGAAACATATTACTGTCAATGGGTACAGTAGGAGAAAACATTACAGTCAATGGGTACAGTAGGTAGAAAACATTAACATTACAGTCAATGGGTACAGTAGGTGGAACATTACAGTCAATGGGTACAGTAGGTGGAACATTACAGTCAATGGGTACAGTAGGAGAAACACATTACAGTCAATGGGTACAGCAGGTAGAAAATATTAACATTACAGTCAATGGGTACAGTAGGTAGAAAACATTTACAGTCAATGGGTACAGTAGGTTAAAAACATTAACATTACAGTCAATGGTTACAGTAGGAGAAACACATTACAGTCAATGGGTACAGTAGGAGAAACACATTACAGTCAATGGGTACAGTAGGAGAAACACATTACAGTCAATGGGTACAGCAGGTGGAAACATTAACATTACAGTCAATGGGTACAGTAGGTGGAACATTACAGTCAATGGGTACACAGCAGGTAGAAAACATTAACATTACAGTCAATGGGTACAGTAGGAGAAAACATTAACATTACAGTCAATGGGTACAGTAGGTAGAGAACATTAACACAACAGTCAATGGGTACAGTAGGAGAAAACATTAACATTACAGTCAATGGGTACAGTAGGTGGAACATTACAGTCAATGGGTACAGTAGGTAGAACACATTAACATTACAGTCAATGGGACAGTAGGTGGAAACATTAACATTACAGTCAATGGGTACAGTAGGTGGAAACATTAACATTACAGTCCATGGGTACAGTAGGAGAAACACATTACAGTCAATGGGTACAGTAGGTGGAACATTACAGTCAATGGGTACAGTAGGTGGAAACATTAACATTACAGTCAATGGATACAGTAGGAGAAAACATTAACATTACAGTCAATGGGTACAGTAGGAGAAAACATTAACATTACAGTCAATGGGTACAGTAGGAGAAAACATTAACATTACAGTCAATGGGTACAGTAGGTAGAAACACATTACAGTCAATGGGTACAGTAGGTAGAACATTACAGTCAATGGGTACAGTAGGAGAAACACATTACAGTCAATGGGTACAGTAGGTATTACAGTCAATAGGTACAGTAGGAGAAACACATTACAGTCAATGGGTACAGTAGGAGAAACACATTACAGTCAATGGGTACAGTAGGAGAAAACATTAACATTACAGTCAATGGGTACAGTAGGAGAAACACATTACAGTCAATGGGTACAGTAGGAGAAAACATTAACATTACAGTCAATCGGTACAGTAGGAGAAAACATTAACATTACAGTCAATGGGTACAGTAGGTAGAACTACAGTCAATGGGTACAGTAGGAGAAACACATTACAGTCAATGGGTACAGTAGGAGAAAGCATTACAGTCAATGGGTACAGTAGGAGAAAACATTAACATTACAATCAATGGGTACAGTAGGTGGAACATTACAGTCAATGGGTACAGTAGGAGAAACACATTACAGTCAATGGGTACAGTAGGAGAAAGCATTAACATTACAGTCAATGGGTACAGTAGGAGAAACATTAACATTACAGTCAATGGGTACAGTAGGAGAAAACATTAACATTACAGTCAATGGGTACAGTAGGTGGAACATTACAGTCAATGGGTACAGTAGGAGAAACACATTACAGTCAATGTGTACAGTAGGTGGAACATTACAGTCAATGGGTACAACGAGAAACACATTGCAGTCAATGGGTACAGTAGGTAGAAAACATTAACATTACAGGAAATGGGTACAGTAGGTAGAAAACATTAACATTACAGTCAATGGGTACAGCAGGTGAAACATTAACATTACAGTCAATGGGTACAGCAGGTAGAAAACATTAACATTACAGTCAATGGGTACAGCAGGTAGAAAACATTATCATTACAGTCAATGGGTACAGTAGGAGAAGACATTAACATTACAGTCAATGGGTACAGCAGGTAGAAACATTAACATTACAGTCAATGGGTACAGTAGGAGAAGACATTAACATTACAGTCAATGGGTACAGCAGGTAGAAACATTAACATTACAGTCAATGGGTACAGTAGGAGAAACACATTAACATTACAGTCAATGGGTACAGTAGGTGAAACACATTACAGTCAATGGGTACAGCAGGTAGAAAATATTAACATTACAGTCAATGGGTACAGTAGGTAGAAAATATTAACATTACAGTCAATGGGTACAGTAGGTAAAAACCATTAACATTACAGTCAATGGGTACAGTAGGAGAAACACATTACAGTCAATGGGTAGAGTAGGAGAAACACATTACAGTCAATGGGTACAGTAGGAGAAACACATTACAGTCAATAGGTACAGCAGGTGGAAACATTAACATTACAGTCAATGGGTACAGTAGGTGGAACATTACAGTCAATGGGTACAGCAGGTAGAAAACATTAACATTACAGTCAATGGGTACAGTAGGAGAAAACATTAACATTACAGTCAATGGGTACAGTAGGTAGAGAACATTAACACTACAGTCAATGGGTACAGTAGGAGAAAACATTAACATTACAGTCAATGGGTACAGTAGGTGGAACATTACAGTCAATGGGTACAGTAGGAGAAACACATTACAGTCAATGGGTACAGTAGGTAGAAAACATTAACATTACAGTCAATGGGGACAGTAGGTGGAAACATTAACATTACAGTCAATGGGTACAGTAGGTGGAAACATTAACATTACAGTCCATGGGTACAGTAGGAGAAACACATTACAGTCAATGGGTACAGTAGGTGGAACATTACAGTCAATGGGTACAGTAGGTGGAGAACATTAACACTACAGTCAATGGATACAGTAGGAGAAAACATTAACATTACAGTCAATGGGTACAGTAGGAGAAAACATTAACATTACAGTCAATGGGTACAGTAGGAGAAAACATTAACATTACAGTCAATGGGTACAGTAGGAGAAACACATTACAGTCAATGGGTACAGTAGGTAGAACATTACAGTCAATGGGTACAGTAGGTGGAAACATTAACATTACAGTCCATGGGTACAGTAGGAGAAAACATTACAGTCAATGGGTACAGTAGGTGGAACATTACAGTCAATGGATACAGTAGGTGGAAACATTAACATTACAGTCAATGGGTACAGTAGGTGGAGAACATTAACACTACAGTCAATGGATACAGTAGGAGAAAACATTAACATTACAGTCAATGGGTACAGTAGGAGAAAACATTAACATTACAGTCAATGGGTACAGTAGGAGAAAACATTAACATTACAGTCAATGGGTACAGTAGGTAGAACATTACAGTCAATGGGTACAGTAGGTAGAACATTACAGTCAATGGGTACAGTAGGTATTACAGTCAATAGGTACAGTAGGAGAAACACATTACAGTCAATGGGTACAGTAGGAGAAACACATTACAGTCAATGGGTACAGTAGGAGAAAACATTAACATTACAGTCAATGGGTACAGTAGGAGAAAACATTAACATTACAGTCAATGGGTACAGTAGGAGAAACACATTACAGTCAATGGGTACAGTAGGAGAAAACATTAACATTACAGTCAATGGGTACAGTAGGAGAAAACATTAACATTATAGTCAATGGGTACAGTAGATAGAACATTACAGTCAATGGGTACAGTAGGAGAAACATATTACTGTCAATGGGTACAGTAGGAGAAAACATTACAGTCAATGGGTACAGTAGGTAGAAAACATTAACATTACAGTCAATGGGTACAGTAGGTGGAACATTACAGTCAATGGGTACAGTAGGTGGAACATTACAGTCAATGGGCACAGTAGGAGAAACACATTACAGTCAATGGGTACAGCAGGTAGAAAATATTAACATTACAGTCAATGGGTACAGTAGGTACAAAACATTAACACTACAGTCAATAGGTACAGTAGGTTAAAAACATTAACATTACAGTCAATGGGTACAGCAGGTGGAAACATTAACATTACAGTCAATGGGTACAGTAGGTGGAACATTACAGTCAATGGGTACAGTAGGAGAAACACATTACAGTCAATGGGTACAGTAGGTGGAAACATTAACATTACAGTCAATGGGTACAGTAGGTGGAACATTACAGTCAATGGGTACAGCAGGTAGAAAACATTAACATTACAGTCAATGGGTACAGTAGGAGAAAACATTAACATTACAGTCAATGGGTACAGTAGGTAGAGAACATTAACACTACAGTCAATGGGTACAGTAGGAGAAAACATTAACATTACAGTCAATGGGTACAGTAGGTGGAACATTACAGTCAATGGGTACAGTAGGAGAAACACATTACAGTCAATGGGTACAGTAGGTAGAACACATTAACATTACAGTCAATGGGGACAGTAGGTGGAAACATTAACATTACAGTCAATGGGTACATTAGGTAGAAACATTAACATTACAGTCCATGGGTACAGTAGGAGAAACACATTACAGTCAATGGGTACAGTAGGTGGAAACATTAACACTACAGTCAATGGATACAGTAGGTGGAAACATTAACATTACAGTCAATGGGTACAGTAGGAGAAAACATTAACATTACAGTCAATGGGTACAGTAGGAGAAAACATTAACATTACAGTCAATGGGTACAGTAGAAGAAAACATTAACATTACAGTCAATGGGTACAGTAGGTAGAAACACATTACAGTCAATGGGTACAGTAGGTAGAACATTACAGTCAATGGGTACAGTAGGAGAAACACATTACAGTCAATGGGTACAGTAGGTATTACAGTCAATAGGTACAGTAGGAGAAACACATTACAGTCAATGGGTACAGTAGGAGAAACACATTACAGTCAATGGGTACAGTAGGAGAAAACATTAACATTACAGTCAATGGGTACAGTAGGAGAAAACATTAACATTATAGTCAATGGGTACAGTAGATAGAACATTACAGTCAATGGGTACAGTAGGAGAAAGCATTAACATTACAGTCAATGGATACAGTAGGAGAAAACATTAACATTACATTCAATGGTTACAGTAGGTGGAACATTACAGTCAATGGGTACAGTAGGAGAAACACATTACAGTCAATGGGTACAGTAGGTGGAACATTACAGTCAATGGGTACAGTAGGAGAAACACATTGCAGTCAATGGGTACAGTAGATGGAAACATTAACATTACAGTCAATGGGTACAGCAGGTAGAAAATATTAACATTACAGTCAATGGGTACAGTAGGTAGAAAACATTAACACTACAGTCAATGGGTACAGTAGGTTAAAAACATTAACATTACAGTCAATGGGTACAGTAGGAGAAACACATTACAGTCAATGGGTACAGTAGGAGAAACACATTACAGTCAATGGGTACAGTAGGAGAAACACATTACAGTCAATGGGTACAGCAGGTGGAAACATTAACATTACAGTCAATGGGTACAGTAGGTGGAACATTACAGTCAATGGGTACAGCAGGAGAAAACATTAACATTACAGTCAATGGGTACAGTAGGTAGAGAACATTAACATTACAGTCAATGGGTACAGTAGGAGAAAACATTAACATTACAGTCAATGGGTACAGTAGGAGAAAACATTAACATTACAGTCAATGGGTACAGTAGGTGGAACATTACAGTCAATGGGTACAGTAGGTGGAAACATTAACATTACAGTCAATGGGTACAGTAGGTGGAGAACATTAACATTACAGTCAATGGGTACAGTAGGTAGAAAACATTAACATTACAGTCAATGGGTACAGTAGGTAGAAACATTACAGTCAATGGGTACAGCAGGTAGAAACATTACAGTCAATGGGTACAGCAGGTGGAAAACATTAACATTACAGTCAATGGGTACAGTAGGAGAAAACATTAACATTACAATCAATGGGTACAGTAGGTGGAACATTACAGTCAATGGGTACAGTAGATCGAAACATTAACATTACAGTCAATGGGTACAGTAGGTGGAACAGTACAGTCAATGGGTACAGTAGGTGGAACATTACAGTCAATGGGTACAGTAGGTGGAAACATTAACATTACAGTCAATGGGTACAGTAGGTGGAAACATTACAGTCAATGGGTACAGTAGGTAGAAAATATTAACATTACAGTCAATGGGTACAGTAGGTGAAAACATTAACATTTACAGTCAATGGGTACAGTAGGTAGAAACACATTACAGTCAATGGGTACAGTAGGTGGAACATTACAGTCAATGGGTACAGTAGATGGAAACATTAACATTACAGTCAATGGGTACAGCAGGTAGAAAACATTACAGTCAATGGGTACAGTAGGAGAAAACATTAACATTACAGTCAATGGGTACAGTAGGTAGAAAACATTACAGTCAATGGGTACAGTAGATGAAAACATTAACATTACAGTCAATGGGTACAGTAGGTAGAAAACATTACAGTCAATGGGTACAGTAGGAGAAAAACATTAACATTACAGTCAATGGGTACAGTAGGTAGAAAACATTACAGTCAATGGGTACAGTAGGTGGAAACATTAACATTACAGTCAATGGGTACAGCAGGTGGAAACATTAACATTACAGTCAATGGGTACAGTAGGTGGAACATTACAGTCAATGGGTACAGTAGGTGGAACATTACAGTCAATGGGTACAGTAGGAGAAACACATTACAGTCAATGGGTACAGTAGGAGAAAGCATTAACATTACAGTCAATGGGTACAGTAGGAGAAAACATTAACATTACATTCAATGGGTACAGTAGGTGGAACATTACAGTCAATGGGTACAGTAGGAGAAACACATTACAGTCAATGGGTACAGTAGGTGGAACATTACAGTCAATGGGTACAGTAGGAGAAACACATTGCAGTCAATGGGTACAGTAGGTAGAAAACATTAACATTACAGTCAATGGGTACAGTAGGAGAAAACATTAACATTACAGTCAATGGGTACAGTAGATGGAACATTACAGTCAATGGGTACAGTAGGAGAAACACATTACTGTCAATGGGTACAGTAGATGGAAACATTAACATTACAGTCAATGGGTACAGCAGGTAGAAAACATTAACATTACAGTCAATGGGTACAGTAGGTAGAAACATTACAGTCAATGGGTACAGCAGGTAGAAACATTACAGTCAATGGGTACAGCAGGTGGAAAACATTAACATTACAGTCAATGGGTACAGTAGGAGAAAACATTAACATTACAATCAATGGGTACAGTAGGTGGAACATTACAGTCAATGGGTACAGTAGATGGAAACATTAACATTACAGTCAATGGGTACAGCAGGTAGAAAATATTAACATTACAGTCAATGGGTACAGTAGGTAGAAAACATTAACACTACAGTCAATGGGTACAGTAGGTTAAAAACATTAACATTACAGTCAATGGGTACAGTAGGAGAAACACATTACAGTCAATGGGTACAGTAGGAGAAACACATTACAGTCAATGGGTACAGTAGGAGAAACACATTACAGTCAATGGGTACAGCAGGTGGAAACATTAACATTACAGTCACTGGGTACAGTAGGAGAAAACATTAACATTACAGTCAATGGGTACAGTAGGAGAAAACATTAACATTACAGTCAATGGGTACAGTAGGAGAAAACATGAACATTACAGTCAATGGGTACAGTAGGAGAAACACATTACAGTCAATGGGTACAGTAGGTAGAAAACATTAACATTACAGTCAATGGGGACAGTAGGTGGAAACATTAACATTACAGTCAATGGATACAGTAGGTGGAAACATTAACATTACAGTCAATGGGTACAGTAGGAGAAAACATTAACATTACAGTCAATGGGTACAGTAGGTACAAACACATTACAGTCAATGGGTACAGTAGGTGGAACATTACAGTCAATGGGTACAGTAGGTGGAAACATTAACATTACAGTCCATGGGTACAGTAGTTGGAGAACATTAACACTACAGTCAATGGATACAGTAGGAGAAAACATTAACATTACAGTCAATGGGTACAGTAGGAGAAAACATTAACATTACAGTCAATGGGTACAGTAGGTGGAGAACATTAACACTACAGTCAATGGATACAGTAGGAGAAAACATTAACATTACAGTCAATGGGTACAGTAGGAGAAAACATTAACTTTACAGTCAATGGGTACAGTAGGAGAAAACATTAACATTACAGTCAATGGGTACAGTAGGTAGAAACACATTACAGTCAATGGGTACAGTAGGTAGAACATTACAGTCAATGGGTACAGTAGGAGAAAACATTACAGTCAATGGGTACAGTAGGTATTACAGTCAATAGGTACAGTAGGAGAAACACATTACAGTCAATGGGTACAGTAGGAGAAACACATTACAGTCAATGGGTACAGTAGGAGAAAACATTAACATTACAGTCAATGGGTACAGTAGGAGAAAACATTAACATTACAGTCAATGGGTACAGTAGGAGAAACACATTACAGTCAATGGGTACAGTAGGAGAAAACATTAACATTTCAGTCAATGGGTACAGTAGGAGAAAACATTAACATTATAGTCAATGGGTACAGTAGATAGAACATTACAGTCAATGGGTACAGTAGGAGAAACATATTACTGTCAATGGGTACAGTAGGAGAAAACATTACAGTCAATGGGTACAGTAGGTAGAAAACATTAACATTACAGTCAATGGGTACAGTAGGTGGAACATTACAGTCAATGGGTACAGTAGGTGGAACATTACAGTCAATGGGTACAGTAGGTAGAAAACATTAACATTACAGTCAATGGGTACAGTAGGTAGAAAACATTAACATTACAGTCAATGGGGACAGTAGGTGGAAACATTAACATTACAGTCAATGGATACAGTAGGTGGAAACATTAACATTACAGTCAATGGGTACAGTAGGAGAAAACATTAACATTACAGTCAATGGGTACAGTAGGTACAAACACATTACAGTCAATGGGTACAGTAGGTGGAACATTACAGTCAATGGGTACAGTAGGTGGAAACATTAACATTACAGTCCATGGGTACAGTAGGAGAAACACATTACAGTCAATGGGTACAGTAGGTGGAACATTACAGTCAATGGATACAGTAGGTGGAAACATTAACATTACAGTCAATGGGTACAGTAGGTGGAGAACATTAACACTACAGTCAATGGATACAGTAGGAGAAAACATTAACATTACAGTCAATGGGTACAGTAGGAGAAAACATTAACATTACAGTCAATGGGTACAGTAGGAGAAAACATTAACATTACAGTCAATGGGTACAGTAGGTAGAAACACATTACAGTCAATGGGTACAGTAGGTAGAACATTACAGTCAATGGGTACAGTAGGTATTACAGTCAATAGGTACAGTAGGAGAAACACATTACAGTCAATGGGTACAGTAGGAGAAACACATTACAGTCAATGGGTACAGTAGGAGAAAACATTAACATTACAGTCAATGGGTACAGTAGGAGAAAACATTAACATTACAGTCAATGGGTACAGTAGGAGAAACACATTACAGTCAATGGGTACAGTAGGAGAAAACATTAACATTACAGTCAATGGGTACAGTAGGAGAAAACATTAACATTATAGTCAATGGGTACAGTAGATAGAACATTACAGTCAATGGGTACAGTAGGAGAAACATATTACTGTCAATGGGTACAGTAGGAGAAAACATTACAGTCAATGGGTACAGTAGGTAGAAAACATTAACATTACAGTCAATGGGTACAGTAGGTGGAACATTACAGTCAATGGGTACAGTAGGTGGAACATTACAGTCAATGGGTACAGTAGGAGAAACACATTACAGTCAATGGGTACAGCAGGTAGAAAATATTAACATTACAGTCAATGGGTACAGTAGGTACAAAACATTAACACTACAGTCAATAGGTACAGTAGGTTAAAAACATTAACATTACAGTCAATGGGTACAGCAGGTAGAAACATTAACATTACAGTCAATGGGTACAGTAGGAGAAACACATTACAGTCAATGGGTACAGTAGGAGAAACACATTACAGTCAATGGGTACAGCAGGTGGAAACATTAACATTACAGTCAATGGGTACAGTAGGTGGAACATTACAGTCAATGGGTACAGCAGGTAGAAAACATTAACATTACAGTCAATGGGTACAGTAGGAGAAAACATTAACATTACAGTCAATGGGTACAGTAGGTAGAGAACATTAACACAACAGTCAATGGGTACAGTAGGAGAAAACATTAACATTACAGTCAATGGGTACAGTAGGTGGAACATTACAGTCAATGGGTACAGTAGGTGGAAACATTAACATTACAGTCAATGGGTACAGTAGGTGGAAACATTAACATTACAGTCCATGGGTACAGTAGGAGAAACACATTACAGTCAATGGGTACAGTAGGTGGAACATTACAGTCAATGGGTACAGTAGGTGGAAACATTAACATTACAGTCAATGGATACAGTAGGAGAAAACATTAACATTACAGTCAATGGGTACAGTAGGAGAAAACATTAACATTACAGTCAATGGGTACAGTAGAAGAAAACATTAACATTACAGTCAATGGGTACAGTAGGTAGAAAACATTACAGTCAATGGGTACAGTAGGTAGAACATTACAGTCAATGGGTACAGTAGGAGAAACACATTACAGTCAATGGGTACAGTAGGTATTACAGTCAATGGGTACAGTAGGAGAAACACATTACAGTCAATGGGTACAGTAGGAGAAAACATTAACATTACAGTCAATGGGTACAGTCAATGGGTACAGAGAAAACATTAACATTACAGTCAATGGGTACAGTAGGAGAAACACATTACAGTCAATGGGTACAGTAGGAGAAAACATTAACATTACAGTCAATGGGTACAGTAGGAGAAAACATTAACATTACAGTCAATGGGTACAGTCAAGGTAGGAGAAACACATTACAGTCAACATTACAGTCAATGGGTACAGTAGGATAAAACATTAACATTACAGTATGGGGTAGAACAACACATTACACATTACAGTCAATGGGTACAGTAGGAGAAAGCATTAACATTACAGTCAATGGGTACAGTAGGAGAAAGCATTAACATTACAGTCAATGGGTACAGTAGGAGAAAACATTAACATTACAGTCAATGGGTACAGTAGGTGGAACATTACAGTCAATGGGTACAGTAGGAGAAACACATTACAGTCAATGTGTACAGTAGGTGGAACATTACTGTCAATGGGTACAGTACGAGAAACACATTGCAGTCAATGGGTACAGTAGGTAGAAAACATTAACATTACAGGAAATGGGTACAGTAGGTAGAAAACATTAACATTACAGTCAATGGGTACAGCAGGTGGAAACATTAACATTACAGTCAATGGGTACAGCAGGTAGAAAACATTAACATTACAGTCAATGGGTACAGCAGGTAGAAAACATTATCATTACAGTCAATGGGTACAGTAGGAGAAGACATTAACATTACAGTCAATGGGTACAGCAGGTAGAAACATTAACATTACAGTCAATGGGTACAGTAGGAGAAGACATTAACATTACAGTCAATGGGTACAGCAGGTAGAAAACATTAACACTACAGTCAATGGGTACAGTAGGTTAAAAACATTAACATTACAGTCAATGGGTACAGTAGGAGAAACACATTACAGTCAATGGGTACAGCAGGTAGAAAATATTAACATTACAGTCAATGGGTACAGTAGGTAGAAAACATTAACACTACAGTCAATGGGTACAGTAGGTTAAAAACATTAACATTACAGTCAATGGGTACAGTAGGAGAAACACATTACAGTCAATGGGTACAGTAGGAGAAACACATTACAGTCAATGGGTACAGTAGGAGAAACACATTACAGTCAATGGGTACAGCAGGTGGAAACATTAACATTACAGTCAATGGGTACAGTAGGTGGAACATTACAGTCAATGGGTACAGCAGGTAGAAAACATTAACATTACAGTCAATGGGTACAGTAGGAGAAAACATTAACATTACAGTCAATGGGTACAGTAGGTAGAGAACATTAACACTACAGTCAATGGGTACAGTAGGAGAAAACATTAACATTACAGTCAATGGGTACAGTAGGTGGAACATTACAGTCAATGGGTACAGTAGGTGGAAACATTAACATTACAGTCAATGGGTACAGTAGGTGGAAACATTACAGTCAATGGGTACAGTAGGAGAAAATATTAACATTACAGTCAATGGGTACAGTAGGAGAAAACATTAACATTACAGTCAATGGGTACAGTAGGTAGAAACACATTACAGTCAATGGGTACAGTAGGTAGAACATTACAGTCAATGGGTACAGTAGGAGAAACACATTACAGTCAATGGGTACAGTAGGAGAAACACATTACAGTCAATGGGTACAGTAGGAGAAAACATTAACATTACAGTCAATGGGTACAGTAGGAGAAAACATTAACATTACAGTCAATGGGTACAGTAGGAGAAACACATTACAGTCAATGGGTACAGTAGGAGAAAACATTAACATTACAGTCAATCGGTACAGTAGGAGAAAACATTAACATTACAGTCAATGGGTACAGTAGGTACAACATTACAGTCAATGGGTACAGTAGGAGAAACACATTACAGTCAATGGGTACAGTAGGAGAAAACATTCAGGTCAATGGGTACAGTAGGATAAAACATTAACATTACAGTCAATGGGTACAGTAGGTGGAACATTACAGTCAATGGGTACAGTAGGAGAAACACATTACAGTCAATGGGTACAGTATGAGAAAGCATTAACATTACAGTCAATGGGTACAGTAGGAGAAAGCATTAACATTACAGTCAATGGGTACAGTAGGAGAAAACATTAACATTACAGTCAATGGGTACAGTAGGTGGAACATTACAGTCAATGGGTACAGTAGGAGAAACACATTGCAGTCAATGGGTAGAGTAGGTAGAAAACATTAACATTACAGTCAATGGGTACAGTACGAGAAACACATTGCAGTCAATGGGTACAGTAGGTAGAAAACATTAACATTACAGGAAATGGGTACAGTAGGTAGAAAACATTAACATTACAGTCAATGGGTACAGCAGGTGGAAACATTAACATTACAGTCAATGGGTACAGCAGGTAGAAAACATTAACATTACAGTCAATGGGTACAGCAGCTAGAAAACATTATCATTACAGTCAATGGGTACAGTAGGAGAAGACATTAACATTACAGTCAATGGGTACAGCAAGTAGAAACATTAACATTACAGTCAATGGGTACAGTAGGAGAAGACATTAACATTACAGTCAATGGGTACAGCAGGTAGAAACATTAACATTACAGTCAATGGGTACAGGAGGTGAAACACATTAACATTACAGTCAATGGGTACAGTAGGTGAAACACATTACAGTCAATGGGTACAGCAGGTAGAAAATATTAACATTACAGTCAATGGGTACAGTAGGTAGAAAACATTAACACTACAGTCAATGGGTACAGTAGGTTAAAAACATTAACATTACAGTAAATGGGTACAGTAGGAGAAACACATTACAGTCAATGGGTACAGTAGGAGAAACACATTACAGTCAATGGGTACAGTAGGAGAAACACATTACAGTCAATGGGTACAGCAGGTGGAAACATTAACATTACAGTCAATGGGTACAGTAGGTGGAACATTACAGTCAATGGGTACAGCAGGTAGAAAACATTAACATTACAGTCAATGGGTACAGTAGGAGAAAACATTAACATTACAGTCAATGGGTACAGTAGGTAGAGAACATTAACATTACAGTCAATGGGTACATTAGGTAGAAACATTAACATTACAGTCCATGGGTACAGTAGGAGAAACACATTACAGTCAATGGGTACAGTAGGTGGAAACATTAACACTACAGTCAATGGATACAGTAGGAGAAAACATTAACATTACAGTCAATGGGTACAGTAGGAGAAAACATTAACATTACAGTCAATGGGTACAGTAGGAGAAAACATTAACATTACAGTCAATGGGTACAGTAGGTAGAAACACATTACAGTCAATGGGTACAGTAGGTAGAACATTACAGTCAATGGGTACAGTAGGAGAAACACATTACAGTCAATGGGTACAGTAGGTATTACAGTCAATAGGTACAGTAGGAGAAACACATTACAGTCAATGGGTACAGTAGGAGAAACACATTACAGTCAATGGGTACAGTAGGAGAAAACATTAACATTACAGTCAATGGGTACAGTAGGAGAAAACATTAACATTACAGTCAATGGGTACAGTAGGAGAAACACATTACAGTCAATGGGTACAGTAGGAGAAAACATTAACATTACAGTCAATCGGTACAGTAGGAGAAAACATTAACATTACAGTCAATGGGTACAGTAGGTAGAACATTACAGTCAATGGGTACAGTAGGAGAAACACATTACAGTCAATGGGTACAGTAGGAGAAAACATTACAGTCAATGGGTACAGTAGGAGAAAACATTAACATTACAGTCAATGGGTACAGTAGGTGGAACATTACAGTCAATGGGTACAGTAGGAGAAACACATTACAGTCAATGGGTACAGTATGAGAAAGCATTAACATTACAGTCAATGGGTACAGTAGGAGAAAGCATTAACATTACAGTCAATGGGTACAGTAGGTGGAACATTACAGTCAATGGGTACAGTAGGAGAAAACATTAACATTACAGTCAATGGGTACAGTAGGTGGAACATTACAGTCAATGGGTACAGTAGGAGAAACACATTGCAGTCAATGGGTAGAGTAGGTAGAAAACATTAACATTACAGTCAATGGGTACAGCAGGTGGAAACATTAACATTACAGTCAATGGGTACAGCAGGTAGAAAACATTAACATTACAGTCAATGGGTACAGCAGGTAGAAAACATTATCATTACAGTCAATGGGTACAGTAGGAGAAGACATTAACATTACAGTCAATGGGTACAGCAGGTAGAAACATTAACATTACAGTCAATGGGTACAGTAGGAGAAGACATTAACATTACAGTCAATGGGTACAGCAGGTAGAAACATTAACATTACAGTCAATGGGTACAGTAGGTAGAAACACATTACAGTCAATGGGTACAGTAGGTAGAACATTACAGTCAATGGGTACAGTAGGAGAAACACATTACAGTCAATGGGTACAGTAGGTATTACAGTCAATAGGTACAGTAGGAGAAACACATTACAGTCAATGGGTACAGTAGGAGAAACACATGACAGTCAATGGGTACAGTATGATAAACACATTACAGTCAATGGGTACAGTAGGAGAAAACATTAACATTACAGTCAATGGGTACAGTAGGAGAAAACATTAACATTACAGTCAATGGGTACAGTAGGAGAAGACATTAACATTACAGTCAATGGGTACAGTAGGTAGAAACACATTACAGTCAATGGGTACAGTAGGTAGAACATTACAGTCAATGGGTACAGTAGGAGAAACACATTACAGTCAATGGGTACAGTAGGAGAAAACATTAACATTACAGTCAATGGGTACAGTAGGAGAAAACATTAACATTACAGTCAATGGGTACAGTAGGAGAAAATATAGCTCTTATTTGGGTCTTATTTAAGGTGGAAAAAAATATGACAGTCCTGACAACTATTCCTGAGATATTCACTAACTAGAAACGATTTGAATATCAAACTGACAGAAAATTATAATTTAACACACACTTCTTTAAGACATTTCCATAGAATGTGCTAATTTTGACAGTAAACATTTTCTCTTTTTGTTAATACCAGAAAGATACAAGTTCTCAAGATCACACCCCCAACACATGTGACATTATTGAAAATCCCAGAATGCCTCTCACCATAGTTATAAATACACATGTGTAGGTGTGTAGGTGGGTGTTTCTGTAGTTGTGTAATGCAACTGAATGATGACTGGGATATGCGAGAGGGGATGTTTTTCCCATCGTCTTGTATTATAGTTATATATTGTAAAGAAACAAGCTTTCTTTTCTGTTCTCTCTGATTCCACAACAGCACTCGTGGTTCAACATCCCAGGCTGTGATGTACAGCAGTAACTATAGTCGTATCATATATAATGAGACATGAACAGGCTTGTCCTTTCCGATGCTATAACCCATCAACCCGTATTTCAAAATAAACCGGTAAGCCTACAGAGGGCTTGAAAGAGCGGTACGGACCGTGATAACAAGAATTAGAAGAAAAAAAGCTGTGTAACAACAGAAAACAACACAGTCGTAAACAAAATCACTACCTAGTCAACACAAACACACACACGCACGTACACACACACACACACACACACGTACACACACGTACACACACACACACACACGTACACACACACACAGACGTGTACACACACACACGTACACACACACAACACACACACACACACACATGTACACACACACACACACACACACACACATGTACACACACACACGTACACACGTACACACACACATGTACACACACACACACACGTACACACACACACATGTACACACACACACACACACGTACACACACACGTACACACACACACACACACACACACATGTACACACACACACACGTGTACACACACACACATGTACACACACACACACATGTACACACACACACGTACACACACACCCACACACACACACACACACGTACACACACACACACACACTTACACACACACACACACACGTACACACACACATACACATACACACACACACTTACACACACACACACACACACACACACACACACACACACACACACACACACACACACACACACACACACACACACACACACACACACACACACACACACACACACTCTATGTACAGTGCAGAACACAGTACCTGGGTTCTGGAGTTCTCTGTACTGTGTTCTGTTGGTCGGACTGAGAGAGGGATCTGAGAGCAGCCAACCAGCCTGTCTGTGGTTCTGTCTGTGGTTCCGTGGTGGACCCAGTAACTGACATCTCTGTCCGTGGTTCTGTATGTTGATCTGTCTGTGGTTCTGTCTGTGGTTCTGTCTGTGGTTCTGTCTGTGGTTCTGTGGTAGACCCAGTAACTGACATCTCTGTCCGTGGTTCTGTATGTGGTTCTGTCTGTGGTTCTGTCTGTGGTGCTGTATGTGGTTCTGTCTGTTGTTCTGTGGTAGACCCAGTAACTGACATCTCTGTCCGTTCTGGGATAGGACCAGTCTGTTCTGGGGTAGGACCAGTCTGTTCTGGACCAGTCTGTTCTGGGGTAGGACCAGTCTGTTCTGGACCAGTCTGTTCTGGGGTAGGACCAGTCTGTTCTGGGGTAGGACCAGTCTGTTCTGGACCAGTCTGTTCTGGGGTAGGACCAGTCTGTTCTGGACCAGTCTGTTCTGGGGTAGGACCAGTCTGTTCTGGGGTAGGACCAGTCTGTTCTGGACCAGTCTGTTCTGGGGTAGGACCAGTCTGTTCTGGACCAGTCTGTTCTGGACCAGTCTGTTCTGGACCAGTCTGTTCTGGACCAGTCTGTTCTGGGGTAGGACCAGTCTGTTCTGGACCAGTCTGTTCTGGGGTAGGACCAGTCTGTTCTGGACCAGTCTGTTCTGGGGTAGGACCAGTCTGTTCTGGACCAGTCTGTTCTGGACCAGTCTGTTCTGGACCAGTCTGTTCTGGGGTAGGACCAGTCTGTTCTGGACCAGTCTGTTCTGGGGTAGGACCAGTCTGTTCTGGACCAGTCTGTTCTGGGGTGGACCAGTCTGTTCTGGACCAGTCTGTTCTGGACCAGTCTGTTCTGGACCAGTCTGTTCTGGACCAGTCTGTTCTGGGGTAGGACCAGTCTGTTCTGGACCAGTCTGTTCTGGACCAGTCTGTTCTGGACCAGTCTGTTCTGGGGTAGGACCAGTCTGTTCTGGACCAGTCTGTTCTGGGGTAGGACCAGTCTGTTCTGGACCAGTCTGTTCTGGACCAGTCTGTTCTGGACCAGTCTGTTCTGGGGTAGGACCAGTCTGTTCTGGACCAGTCTGTTCTGGGGTCTGGACCAGTCTGTTCTGGACCAGTCTGTTCTGGGGTAGGACCAGTCTGTTCTGGACCAGTCTGTTCTGGACCAGTCTGTTCTGGACCAGTCTGTTCTGGGGTAGGACCAGTCTGTTCTGGACCAGTCTGTTCTGGGGTAGGACCAGTCTGTTCTGGACCAGTCTGTTCTGGACCAGTCTGTTCTGGACCAGTCTGTTCTGGGGTAGGACCAGTCTGTTCTGGACCAGTCTGTTCTGGACCAGTCTGTTCTGGACCAGTCTGTTCTGGGTCTGTTCTGGACCAGTCTGTTCTGGACCAGTCTGTTCTGGACCAGTCTGTTCTGGGGTTCTGGACCAGTCTGTTCTGGGGTAGGACCAGTCTGTTCTGGACCAGGACCAGTCTGTTCTGGACCAGTCTGTTCTGGGGTAGGACCAGTCTGTTCTGGACCAGTCTGTTCTGGGGTAGGACCAGTCTGTTCTGGACCAGTCTGTTCTGGACCAGTCTGTTCTGGACCAGTCTGTTCTGGGGTAGGACCAGTCTGTTCTGGACCAGTCTGTTCTGGGGTAGGACCAGTCTGTTCTGGACCAGTCTGTTCTGGACCAGTCTGTTCTGGGGTAGGACCAGTCTGTTCTGGACCAGTCTGTTCTGGGGTAGGACCAGTCTGTTCTGGACCAGTCTGTTCTGGTTCTGGACCAGTCTGTTCTGGACCAGTCTGTTCTGGACCAGTCTGTTCTGGACCAGTCTGTTCTGGACCAGTCTGTTCTGGACCAGTCTGTTCTGGACCAGTCTGTTCTGGACCAGTCTGTTCTGGACCAGTCTGTTCTGGGGTAGGACCAGTCTGTTCTGGACCAGTCTGTTCTGGACCAGTCTGTTCTGGGTCTGTTAGGACCAGTCTGTTCTGGACCAGTCTGTTCTGGGGTAGGACCAGTCTGTTCTGGACCAGTCTGTTCTGGACCAGTCTGTTCTGGACCAGTCTGTTCTGGACCAGTCTGTTCTGACCAGGGTAGGACCAGTCTGTCTGTTCTGGACCAGTCTGTTCTGGACCAGTCTGTTCTGGACCAGTCTGTTCTGGACCAGTCTGTTCTGGGGTAGGACCAGTCTGTTCTGGACCAGTCTGTTCTGGACCAGTCTGTTCTGGACCAGTCTGTTCTGGACCAGTCTGTTCTGGACCAGTCTGTTCTGGACCAGTCTGTTTTTCCCTCTTTTTCTTCTGCTTGTGTTTCCTGTATTTTATCCTCTTCTCTTTCTTCTTGTTCAAGGCCTCAATATCCTCCTCTGTAACCTCTGGGTCAGCTAGTTGTGCTGCTGACCAGGGGCTTTCTGTGACCAGTCTGTTCTCTCTCTGGGTCAGCTAGTTGTGCTGCTGTGGGGCTTTCTATGACCAGTCTCTCTCTGGGACAGCTAGTTGTGCTGCTGTTTTGGGGCTTCCTGTGTGACCTCTCTCTTCTGGGTCAGCTAGTTGTGCTGCTGTGGGGCTTTCTATGACCTCTCTCTCTGGGTCAGCTAGTTGTGCTGCTGTGGGGCTTTCTATGACCTCTTTCTCTGGGTCAGCTAGTTGTACTGCTGTGGGGCTTTCTGTGACCTCTCTCTCTGGGTCAGCTAGTTGTGCTGCTGTGGGGCTTTCTATGACCTCTCTCTCTGGGTCAGCTAGTTGTGCTGCTGTGGGGCTTTCTATGACCTCTCTCTCTGGGTCAGCTAGTTGTGCTGCTGTGGGGCTTTCTATGACCTCTCTCTCTGGGTCAGCTAGTTGTGCTGCTGTGGGGCTTTCTGTGACCTCTCTCTCTGGGTCAGCTAGTTGTGCTGCTGTGGGGCTTTCTATGACCTCTCTCTCTGGGTCAGCTAGTTGTGCTGCTGTGGGGCTTTCTATGACCTCTCTCTCTGGGTCAGCTAGTTGTGCTGCTGTGGGGCTTTCTATGACCTCTCTCTCTGGGTCAGCTAGTTGTGCTGCTGTGGGGCTTTCTGTGACCTCTCTCTCTGGGACAGCTAGTTGTGCTGCTGTGGGGCTTTCTGTGGTGGTTGTTGTACTGAAGGCCTTCTGGACCACAAGAGGCTCAGGATCAGTGTCGTCGTTGGGACCAGGACTCTCCTGAGTACCAGTAATGTTGCTGGCTTTGACCAAGTCATACTTCGAGGACGGCTCAACTGCCTTGTATTCTGAATCCTGTACAGACGCTTCAATATGGACCTGAACAGGGTGAGTGTCAGCCACTATGACAGGAGTGTCTGTGAACTGGTCTGGGATCAGTTTGACAGGGACAGTACCTTTGGTCTGGTGGTCTGAGACTGGGTTAGGTTTGGCCTCCTTGTCTGAATCAGACAGGAAGTTGACTTCTCCTGGTCTGGTGTTTTGGTTTGTATCTGTGTCCTGTCTTTTTCCCCCACCAACAGGGACTTTAACGACAGGCCTCGTGGTGTTGTCTCTCTCAACATCCCCACTATCCCAGTCTAAAATGAAACCATGGTGACTACGAGATGGCATATTGACTTCTTCATGACCACGGTTGAAACTATAGTCCTCTACAGTCCTCTTCCCTTCTCCCTCCTCTGTGTCTGGTCTTTTCTCTCCGCCTATTTCTCCACCTTTCCCTTTATTGGTAACATAGTTGCCATCACCTGACTTCCTGTTCTCTCCCTGACGCAAACCTCCCGGGGTCCTCTCTGCTCCTTGCGTTACCCCCGGCAACAGTGGTGAAGTTGGGAGTAACGCTGTGTGTTCGTTGTCTGTTTCTAAACCTGGACTGGATCCTGGCTTCTCCTGCCGATCTTCATGTTCTCTTTCTTGTTGCTGAGCAAAGAGTTTTGGGAGAATCGCTGAATCTGATTGAATAAGAGCTGCATTTTCAGTCAAATCAGGTACAGGGGAGTCTCTCTTGGCACAGGGTTCTGTTGGTACTGTTGCTGGCACAGGCAGCATGGGGTAGAGACTTTGTTCTAACACAGAGGGAGAGGGTAAATGGCTACAGTCTCCACTGGAACATAACACGTCCTTAGACGACGCCGGAGGAGCCAGGGGCGACCCCAGGGAGCCAGGGGGCCGGAGGAGCCAGGGGGTCCCGGAGGAGCCAGGGGGGGCCCCGGAGGAGCCAGGGGGGGCCAAATGAGGCCAGAGCCTGGGCTTCCACTGTTCTCGTCTCTCTGGTCCAGCTCAGACAATATTTGTGACTCTGTCTGTTTCTGTTCTGAATGATATCTGGTCCCTCCGATTTCCTGTCCTGTTGTTTGATCAGTCTCATTACTCTCTTGTTGTTTACTTGTCCGATTCCCTTTTCCTTTCTGCTTGTCATCCTCCTCCATTTCCTGTCGTTTATGAGAGAGATTCTGATCTCCCTTTTTGTCTTCGTCTTCCGTTTCATTTTGTCTCCTCTCGTCCTTCCTCTTCCCCTTGTCTTTCTGTTTGTCTCCCCGTTTGTCCTCTGTGTTTACATTACGAGGCCGGCTGCTGATTGGCTGCTCAGCACTGGGTGTTGGGCTGTCATCGTTAATGACATTTTTAACGGACACAGCACTACGGGATAGATTTACCCTGACAGGCTCTTCTACCTTGGGCTCAGCTCCAATGTTAAATGCATGTAGGGGAATGGTGTTATCAGATCCAGCTGTTGATACTGTTGTAGCCTGAGATGGTGATTTAGAGACTGGGTCAGAGGAGTGCAAGTGATCTAAAGAAGACTGGTTAGGAAGTTTGATATCCGCCTGTTCTGAGTCTGGGACTGGGACTGGGACTGGGTCTGGGACTGGGTCTGGGACTGGTCTGGGTCTGGGACTGGCTCTGGGACTGGGTCTGGGTCTGGGTCTGGACATGGGACTGAGTCTGGGAATGGGTCTGGGACTGGGTCTGGGTCTGGGAATGGGTCTGGGACTGGTTCAAGGGCAGGTTCACCAGAAACTATACTGAGAGAAGTTGGTTGAGACGAGTCTCCTCCATGCTTCCTTCCACCATCCTCCTTTTCTCTCTCTGAGACCTTGACCTCTGACCCTTTAACCGTTCTACTTGTCTGAGTCTTCTCCTTAGGCTCCCTAAGGAGGTCAGGAGGGGTCAGGGTTGGTGGTCTGTCCCCAGGCAGAGCTGACTGTGGTGGGGTCAGGGTTGGTGGTCTGTCCCCAGGCAGAGCTGACTGTGGTGGGGTCAGGGTTGTTGGTCTGTCCCCAGGCAGAGCTGACTGTGGTGGGGTCAGGGTTGGTGGTCTGTCCCCAGGCAGAGCTGGCTGTGGTGGGGTCAGGGTTGTTGGTCTGTCCCCAGACAGAGCTGACTGTGGTGGGGTCAAGGTTGGTGGTCTGTCCCCAGGCAGAGCTGACTGTGGTGGGGTCAGGGTTGGTGGTCTGTCCCCAGGCAGAGCTGACTGTGTTGGGGTCAGGGTTGGTGGTCTGTCCCCAGGCAGAGCTGACTGTGGTGGGGTCAGGGTTGTTGGTCTGTCCCCAGGCAGAGCTGACTGTGGTGGGGTCAGGGTTGTTGGTCTGTCCCCAGGCAGAGCTGGCTGTGGTGGGGTCAGGGTTGTTGGTCTGTCCCCAGACAGAGCTGACTGTGGTGGGGTCAAGGTTGGTGGTCTGTCCCCAGGCAGAGCTGACTGTGGAGGGGTCAGGGTTGGTGGTGGTGGGGTCTCTGGCTTCTTGACGCTGAGGAAGTTCGGTGAGGTGAAGCTAGCCTCACTCACTGGGTGGTGAAGGTTCTCGTGCACATTCAGTGGAGGCAGAAAGGCACAGTCCAGTCTAGTAGCAGGTTGGGAGACAGAGACATCATGGAGGCTCATAGAGGAACGATCGTCAGCTTTCACTGCGTGATCGAAAAACAGTTTCCTGTTGCCCCTCACAGCTAGTCGGAACACCTTAACTCCAGACATAGTGAAGGGTTCCACTACACCACTACCACTGTCTTAAGACTGAGGCTGTACTGACCTGAGACGTGTAGCTTCACTCTCAGAAAACCTTAGCCTCTGAGGTGGTGCTGGTTGATAAACACCTGTTGATTGTAAGCTGAGATGGTGCTGGTGGTGGTTGATATGGACCTGTTGATTGTAAGCTCCACACTGTGGCTGAGCTCTGCTGTAACGGAAAGACCAGCGGAGGCTGAGGTGAGATAAAAGAGAAGGCAGAGGGCGGGCTTTGCTGGGATCCTTCCCTGTCTCTCTCCTGGTCTTTGTGGCTGAGATGGAGACTTCTCTTAGTTGTCTTAGGACAGGTCCTAAAGTTTTGGATTCTCCTTTCTCTCCTGGCTCTGTTTGAGACAGTCCCTCCCCTCGGTCTCTGTGCCTCCCTCTGCGTTGCTGCCGGAGACCCGTGACTGAGAATCGTCTCTAAGACCTAGGACAGGTGCTGTGGGTCCTCCTCCTTTCTCTTCTGACTTCAGACTCGGACTCTGTTTGAGACAAAGTAGCTCATCTGTTGACTCCTTGGTCACTGTGTCTCTCTTTGTGTTGTTGCTGTCCTGGGACTCGTCGTGCTCAGCAGAGAGAGAGGAGGAGAGTGGAGATGAGAGGAGAGCTGAATCTCTGTTTCCTGGCTGTCTGAGGAGCTGAGGGAGAGACAAACTGCCTTGTTCTTGTTCATTTGTAGTGCTGAGTTGAGAGAGAGAGATGAGAAAGCTGAATCTCTGTTGTCTTTTTGCTGGATGGACTGAGTGGGAGGGAGAGAGAAAGAGTGAGGGAGAGATGACAGAGCTGAATCTCTGTTGTCTTTTTGCTGGATGTACTGAGTGGGAGGGAGAGAGAAAGAGTGAGGGAGAGATGACAGAGCTGAATCTCTGTTGTCCTGCCACTGTATCGGTTAAGTGAGAGAGAGAGACAGAGAGACAGACCTGATCAGCAGAGGTGATGCTGTCAGCGGTAGCTAAGGTAGGGGAGGGTATGATGAGCTCACCCCAGCAGCACTGCGACGGTAGTAGTGAGTCGACAGGAACAGGAACAGGAGCGGTGGTCGAGTCAGGGGGCCCGCCACTGTCGGATGGCTCAATGAAACTTGCTCTCCTACAGCAGCTACCCCTCCTCCTCCTCTCTGTTCATCCCCTCCTCTCCTTCTCCTATTTCTCCTCCTCTCCCTCCTCTTCCTCTGTCTCTAATCTGGTAGCAGTAGCAGCGTTGTTGTGTTCCTGGTAATTACGTCCAGTGATTCTCCCCAAGAGGAGAGGGAGCGGTATCAGTGACGATGTGGGACTGTCCGTAGTTCAGACTCCTTCTCTATCTCCTTCTCTCTCTCCGTGGCTAGAGAAAGTGTGTCGGTCCTAGGGGTGCCACAGCCAGGCTCAGGCTGCCCCCTCTCTCTCTCTCTCTTCCCTCCCTTCTGTTCACTCTCTCTCCCACTGAGTTTTGAGACACTGTGTTGTTGCTGCAGTCCTGGTCCGATACAGATCCAGCCGTTGTCTCTGTATTTGTGTCCTTAGCCAGGAAGTGGAGGTGAACCTTTTATCCCTGTGTAGATTAAAGAGACATGGGTGTGGCGACCCCGGGAGGAGGACGGGTGTTCCTCTCTGTCCCTCTCTTGCAGAGCTCTCCAATAGACTCTCCTCTAGTCCACCTAAACCATCCTACTCTTTCTCCCAATGCTGCCAACTCTGATTCTACCACCAGAGTAGAAACTGTTGCTGTTGCTGCTGCTCTCTCTCTCTCTCAGACCAATCGAGTGGCTTGTTTTGTTTTTTTACCCTCTCCCTCGCATTCTATCATTTCTGGCATTGTGGGTGTTGTCAGGGGCAACGCATTGCCGGCAGCAGCAGCGGCCACTACTGAAGATTCTTCAAGGGCACTCTGCTTCCTCTCTTCCTCCTCCTCCTCCTCCTCCTCCTCCTCACTTCTTCCCTTTCTCCTGGTAGTGTGTGTTCTGAAAGTGTCTCTGGTCCAATGTGTGTGTGTTCTGAAAGTGTCTCTGGTCCAATGTGTGTGTGTTCTCTGGTCCAATGTGTGTGTGTTCTCTGGTCCAATGTGTGTGTGTTCTCTGGTCCAATGTGTGTGTGTTCTGAAAGTGTCTCTGGTCCAATGTGTGTGTGTTTCTCTGGTCCAATGTGTGTGTTTCTCTGGTCCAATGTGTGTGTGTTCTCTGGTCCAATGTGTGTGTGTTCTCTGGTACAAGTGTTCTCTGGTCCAATGTGTGTGTGTTCTCTGGTCCAATGTGTGTGTGTTCTCTGGTCCAATGTGTGTGTTTCTCTGGTCCATTGTGTGTGTGTTTCTCTGGTCCAATGTGTGTGTTCTCTGGTACAATGTGTGTGTGTGTTCTCTGGTCCAATGTGTGTGTGTTCTCTGGTCCAATGTGTGTGTGTTCTCTGGTCCAATGTGTGTGTTTCTCTGGTCCAATGTGTGTGTTCTCTGGTCCAATGTGTGTGTTTCTCTGGTCCAATGTGTGTGTGTTCTCTGGTCCAATGTGTGTGTGTTCTCTGGTCCAATGTGTGTTCTCTGGTCCAATGTGTGTGTGTTCTCTGGTACAATGTGTGTGTTTCTCTGGTCCAATGTGTGTGTGTTCTCTGGTCCAATGTGTGTGTTTCTCTGGTCCAATGTGTGTGTTTCTCTGGTCCAATGTGTGTGTGTTCTCTGGTCCAATGTGTGTGTGTTTCTCTGGTCCAATGTGTGTGTGTTCTCTGGTCCAATGTGTGTGTGTGTTCTCTGGTCCAATGTGTGTGTGTTCTCTGGTCCAATCTGTGTGTTTCTCTGGTCCAATGTGTGTGTTTCTCTGGTCCAATGTGTGTGTGTTCTCTGGTCCAATGTGTGTGTTTCTCTGGTCCAATGTGTGTGTGTGTTCTCTGGTCCAATGTGTGTGTGTGTTCTCTGGTCCAATGTGTGTGTTTCTCTGGTCCAATGTGTGTGTGTTCTCTGGTCCAATGTGTGTGTTTCTCTGGTCCAATGTGTGTGTTTCTCTGGTCCAATGTGTGTGTGTTCTCTGGTCCAATGTGTGTGTGTTCTCTGGTCCAATGTGTGTGTGTTCTCTGGTCCAATGTGTGTGTTTCTCTGGTCCAATGTGTGTGTGTTCTCTGGTCCAATGTGTGTGTTTCTCTGGTCCAATGTGTGTGTGTTCTCTGGTCCAATGTGTGTGTGTTCTCTGGTCCAATGTGTGTGTTTCTCTGGTCCAATGTGTGTGTTTCTCTGGTCCAATGTGTGTGTTTCTCTGGTCCAGTTCCTGTTAATCAGCTCCACAACTCACTGGAAATACATGTTGTTCCTGTGTTTTTTATTATATCTGATCTCTGATCAGTATCCGAGTACAGAGATGATGCTGACACTACTACCATATATCTGATCTCTGATCAGTATCCGAGTACAGAGATGATGCTGACACTACTAACATATATCTGATCTCTGATCAGTATCCGAGTACAGAGATGTCACAAGAGATGTATACGTGTCATTATCATGAATCCCTGTTGCACTGTGGTTCCGGTCTGGGGTTTCATGACCCTCAGTCAGAGAGAAGAAGCCATCTCTCTGGCTGCTGGGACTCTGGGGTTGGGGTTGGAGCTGGGTTAGGGTTGGTTTAGGGGCTGGGGTTGGAGCTGGGTTAGGGTTGGTTTAGTTGTTGGGGTTGGAGCTGGGTTAGGGTTGGTTTAGGGGCTGGGGTTGGGGTTTATGGTTTAGGGGTTGGGGTTGGGGTTGGAGCTGGGTTAGGGTTGGTTTAGGGGCTAATGGGGTTGGAGCTGGGTTAGGGTTGGTTTAGGGGTTGGGGTTGGGGTTGGAGCTGGGTTAGGGTTGGTTTAGGGGCTGGGGTTGGAGCTGGGTTAGGGTTGGTTTAGGGGTGGTTAGGGTTTGGGGTTAGAGCTGGGTTAGGGTAGTTTAGGGGCTGGGGTTGGAGCTGGGCTAGGGTTGGTTTAGGGGCTGGGGTTGGGGTTGGAGCTGGGTTAGGGTTGGTTTAGGGGCTGGGGTTGGGGTTGGAGCTGGGTTAGGGTTGGTTTAGGGGCTGGGGTTGGAGCTGGGTTAAGGGGCTGGGGTTGGGGTTGGAGCTGGGTTAGGGGTTTAGGTTGGTTTAGGGCTGGGGATGGGGTTGGTTTAGGGGTTGGTTTGGGGTTGGGGTTGGAGCTGGGTTAGGGTTGGTTTAGGGGCTGGGGTTGGAGCTGGGTTGGGGTTGGGCTGGGTTAGGTTGGTTTGGAGCTGGGTTGGAGCTGGGTTTAGGGTTGGTTTAGGTTGGGGTTGGAGCTGGGTTAGGGTTGGTTTAGGGGCTGGGGTTGGGGTTGGAGCTGGGTTAGGGTTGGTTTAGGGGTTGGGGTTGGGGTTGGAGCTGGGTTAGGGTTGGTTTAGGGGCTGGGGTTGGGGTTGGAGCTGGGTTAGGGTTGGTTTAGGGGCTGGGGGGTTAGGGTTGGTTTAGGGGCTGGGGTTAGAGCTGGGTTAGGGTTGGTTTAGGGGCTGGGGTTGGGGTTGGAGCTGGGCTAGGGTTGGTTTAGGGGCTGGGGTTGGGGTTGGAGCTGGGTTAGGGTTGGTTTAGGGGCTGGGGTTGGGGTTGGAGCTGGGTTAGGGAAGTTGGGGTTGGGGTTGGAGCTGGGGGGTTGGTTTAGGGGCTGGGGTTGGGGTTGGAGCTGGGTTAGGGGTTTAGGGGTTGGGGTTGGAGCTGGGTTAGGGTTGGTTTAGGGGTTGGGGTTGGAGCTGGTTTAGGGCTGGGTTAGGGTTAGTTTAGGGGCTGGGTTGGGGTTGGAGCTGGGTTAGGGTTGGTTTAGGGGCTGGGGTTGGAGCTGGGTTAGGGGGTTGGAGCTGGGTTAGGGTTGGTTTAGGGGCTGGGGTTGGGGTTGGGTTAGGGTTGGTTTAGGGGCTGGGTTGGGGTTGGAGCTGGGTTAGGGTTGGTTTAGGGGCTGGGTTGGGGTTGGAGGGTTGGTTTAGGGGCTGGGGTTGGGGTTGGAGCTGGGTTAGGGTTGGTTTAGGGGCTGGGGTTGGGGTTGGAGCTGGGTTAGGGTTGGTTTAGGGGCTGGGGTTGGGGTTGGAGCTGGGTTGGTTTAGTTGTTGAGGTTGGAGCTGGGTTAGGGTTGGTTTAGGAGCTGGGGTTGGGGTTGGGGTTGAGCTGGGTTAGAGTTGGTTTAGGGGTTGGGGTTGGAGCTGGGTTAGGGTTGGTTTAGTTGTTGGGGTTGGAGCTGGGTTAGGGTTGGTTTAGGGGCTGGGGTTGGGGTTGGAGCTGGGTTAGGGTTGGTTTAGGGGCTGGGGTTGGGGTTGGAGCTGGGTTAGGGTTGGTTTAGGGGCTGGGGTTGGGGTTGGAGCTGGGTTAGGGTTGGTTTAGGGGCTGGGGTTGGGGTTGGGTTAGGGTTGGTTTAGGGGCTGGGGTTGGGGTTGGAGCTGGGTTAGGGGTTGGTTTAGTTGTTGGGGTTGGAGCTGGGTTAGGGCTTGGTTTAGGAGCTGGGGTTGGGGTTGGGGTTGGAGCTGGGTTAGGGTTGGTTTAGGGGTTGGGGTTGGAGCTGGGTTAGGGTTGGTTGGGGTTGGAGCTGGGTTAGGGTTGGTTTAGGGGCTGGGGTTGGGGTTGGAGCTGGGTTAGGGTTGGTTTAGGGGCTGGGGTTGGGGTTGGAGCTGGGTTAGGGTTAGGGTTGGTTTAGGGGCTGGGGCTGGGGTTGGAGCTGGGTTAGGGTTAGGGTTGGTTTAGGGGCTGGGGTTGGGGGTTGGAGCTGGGTTAGGGTTGGTTTAGGGGCTGGGGTTGGGGTGGGGGTGGAGCTGGGTTAGGGTTGGTTTAGGGGCTGGGTTTGGAGATGGGTTAGGCACTGGGGTTGGGAGCTGGGGTTGGAGCTGGGTTAGGGTTGGTTTAGGGGCTGGGGCTGGGGTTGGAGCTGGGTTAGGGTTGGTTTAGGGGCTGGGGTTGGGGTTGGAGCTGGGTTAGGGTTGGTTTAGGGGCTGGGGTTGGGGTTGGAGCTGGGTTAGGGTTAGGGTTGGTTTAGGGGCTGGGTTGGAGCTGGGTTAGGGTTGGTTTAGGGGCTGGGGTTGGGGGTGGGGGTGGGGGTGGAGCTGGGTTAGGGTTGGTTTAGGGGCTGGGGTTGGGGGTGGGGGTGGAGCTGGGTTGGGGTTGGTTTAGGGGCTGGGGTTGGAGATGGGTTAGGCACTGGGGTTGGAGCTGGGTTAGTCGCTGGGGTTGGAGCTGGGTTAGGCGCTGGGGTTGGAGCTGGGTTAGGCGCTGAGGTTGGACCTGGGTTAGGCGCTGGGGTTGGACCTGGGTTAGGCGCTGAGTTTGGGGCTGGAGCTGGGGTTAGGCGCTGAGGTTGGGGCTGGGGTTGGAGCTGGGGTTAGGCGCTGAGGTTGAGGTTGGGGCTGGGGTTGGAGCTGGGTTAAGCACTGAGGTTGGGGCTGGGGTTGGAGCTGGGTTAGGCGCTGAGGTTGGGGCTGGGGTTAGGCGCTGAGGTTGGGGCTGGGGTTAGGCACTGGGGTTGGGGCTGGGGTTGGAGCTGGGGTTAGGCGCTGAGGTTGGGGCTGGGGTTGGGGATGGGGTTGGAGCTGGGGTTGGGGTTGGGTTAGGGGTAAGGGTAGGGGTTAGGGGTTGGGGTAGGGGTTGGAGCTGGGGTTGGGGATGGGGTTGGAGCTGGGGTTAGGGATGGGGTTGGAGCTGGGGTTGGGGTTGGGGTTGGAGCTGGGGTTGGGGTTGGGTTAGGGTTTAAATGGTCATTAATCACGCTGTAGTTTCTAATTGACACACTTGTATCTTTATCAAATAAAATTCTAACTGGTTTGGGGTGTATTCGTTTTGTGAAGGCTGCGAGATGTTTACTAGGTTTATTTATTTACTTGAGTTAAAGGAAGAGAGGAGAGGACAGGACAGGACAGGACAGTAGAGGAGAGGTAGAGAGGACAGAACAGGACAGGGGAGGAAAGGACAGAAGAGAACAGAAGAGCAGAGAGGAGAGGAGAGGACAGGACAGGAGAGGACAGAAGAGTAGAGAGGAGAGGACAGGAGAGGACAAGTCAGGACAGGAGAGGACAGAAGAGCAGAGAGGAGAGGAGACGAGAGGACAGGAGAGGACAGAAGAGCAGAGAGGAGAGGAGAGGAGCGGAGACAGGACAGGAGAGGACAAGTCAGGACAGGAGAGGACAGAAGAGCAGAGAGAGAGGAGAGGAGAGGAGAGGAGAGGAGAGGAGAGGAGAGGGAGAGGAGAGGAGAGGAGAGGAGAGGAGAGGAGAGGAGAGGAGAGGAGAGGAGAGGGAGAGGAGAGGACAAGAGGAGGAGAGGACAGGACAGGACAGGACAAGTCAGGACAGGAGAGGACAGAAGAGAGGAGAGAGAGGAGAGGAGAGGAGAGAGAGGAGAGGAGAGGAGAGGAGAGGAGAGGAGAGGAGAGGAGAGGAGAGGAGAGGGAGAGGGAGAGAGGAGAGGAGAGGAGAGGAGAGGAGAGGAGAGGAGAGGGAGAGGAGAGGAGAGGAGAGGAGAGGAGAGGAGAGGAGAGGGAGGAGAGGACAAGACAGAAGAGGACAAGTCAGGACAGGAGAGGACAGAAGAGCAGAGAGGAGAGGAGAGGAGAGGAGAGAGGAGGGAGAGGAGAGGAGAGGGAGAGGGAGAGGAGAGGAGAGGAGAGAGGAGAGGAGAGGAGGAGAGGAGAGGAGGAGAGGAGAGGTAGAACACAGTAATAAACCTCGTCATAGGTTTGCTGAATCACTGCTGCTGAGTCATTGTAGCCAGGGTTCCTGGGTGCTGGGCACTGTGCAGGAGGTATAGGTGTGTGTCCCAAATGGCTGCATGTTCCCTACATAGTGCACTACTTTTGACTAAGGTCCATAAGTCTCTGGTCAAAAGTAGTGCACTATGTAGGGAATAGGGTGCCATTTGGGAACTCAGCCAACAACATTGCTTGATCAGTCCTGGTGGATTAGGCAGAGGACACTGGACAGAAGGTACCAGTCATAATGCATTATGTCAGCCTTCATTGCTTCTCGTATTATAGTCACCACAGCAGCATTACTTACGGCCCTGTAGCAACACTGCCCCCTATATTGTGCTCCAGATGGGAATTGCTTTTTTTCATTATTTTTTATTATTTTTTATTTCACCTTTATTTAACCAGGTAGGCAAGTTGAGAACAAGTTCTCATTTACAACTGCGACCTGGCCAAGATAAAGCAAAGCCATGCGACAAAAACAACAACACAGAGTGGTATATGAGACTATATTAGGTCCTCATGCTGTGGACAGTACTATAAACTGGGTGGTTCAAGTCCTGAATGCTGATTGGCTGACAGCCGTGGTATATGAGCCTGTATTAGGTCCTCATGCTGTGGACAGTACTATAGCCTACACACTGTGTATACCTCTTCTGTACAGCCACCAGTTGGGTGCTGCTGTCCGTGTAATGTTGCAGAGCAGCCAGCAGGGGGCGCTCTGAGTCACTCAGGCTGTAGAAATATAAAGGTAGCTTAACCCACCCGGTGCAGTAGTAACAGGAGGAACAGCATATCACAGTCAATATGGGTGGATAGAGTTCATTTACTGTCCAATCAATGACGGATACTTTTATCACAGTGCGGAAGAAAGACCCTCTTACCTTATCTTACTTTACCCTTAACCTGACCTATATCTATACCTATACCTGACCTATACCTGACCTATATCTAACCTATATCTAACCTATACCTGACCTATACCTGACCTATATCTATACCTATACCTGACCTATACCTGACCTATATCTATACCTATACCTGACCTATATCTAACCTATACCTGACCTATATCTAACCTATATCTAACCTATACCTGACCTATATCTAACCTATACCTAACCTATACCTGACCTATACCTGACCTATATCTAACCTATATCTAACCTATACCTGACCTATATCTAACCTATATCTAACCTATACCTGACCTATATCTAACCTATACCTTACCTATATCTAACCTATACCTGACCTATATCTATACCTATACCTGACCTATACCTGACCTATACCTGACCTATATCTATACCTATACCTGACCTATATCTAACCTATACCTTACCTATATCTAACCTATACCTGACCTATATCTAACCTATACCTGACCTATATCTAACCTATACCTTACCTATATCTAACCTATACCTAACCTATAACCTATACCTGACCTATATCTAACCTATACCTGACCTATATCTAACCTATACCTAACCTATATCTAACCTATACCTGACCTATATCTAACCTATATCTAACCTATACCTAACCTATATCTAACCTATACCTATACCTATACCTGACCTATATCTATACCTATACCTGACCTATATCTATACCTATACCTGACCTATACCTGACCTATATCTAACCTATATCTAACCTATATCTAACCTATATCTGACCTATATCTATACCTATACCTGACCTATACCTGACCTATATCTAACCTATATCTAACCTATATCTAACCTATATCTAACCTATATCTAACCTATACCTAACCTATACCTGACCTATATCTAACCTATATCTAACCTATATCTAACCTATACCTTACCTATATCTAACCTATATCTAACCTATACCTGACCTATATCTAACCTATACCTGACCTATACCTGACCTATACCTAACCTATATCTAACCTTACCTATATCTAACCTATACCTGACCTATACCTAACCTATACCTGACCTATATCTAACCTATACCTAACCTATATCTAACCTATACCTACCTATATCTAACCCTAACCTATATCTAACCTATACCTGACCTATATCTAACCTATATCTAACCTATACCTGACCTATATCTAACCTATACCTGACCTATATCTATCTAACCTATATCTAACCTATACCTGACCTATATCTAACCTATACCTGACCTATATCTATACCTATACCTGACCTATACCTGACCTATATCTAACCTATACCTGACCTATATCTAACCTATATCTAACCTATATCTAACCTATACCTGACCTATACCTGACCTATATCTATACCTATACCTGACCTATACCTGACCTATATCTAACCTATATCTAACCTATATCTAACCTATATCTAACCTATACCTATACCTATACCTGACCTATATCTATACCTATACCTGACCTATATCTATACCTATACCTGACCTATAACTGACCTATATCTAACCTATATCTAACCTATATCTAACCTATACCTATCTATACCTGACCTATATCTAACCTATACCTGACCTATATCTAACCTATACCTGACCTATATCTAACCTATACCTGACCTATATCTAACCTATACCTGACCTATATCCTGACCTATATCTAACCTATATCTAACCTATACCTGACCTATACCTACCTATACCTATATCTAACCTATATGACCTATATCTAACCTATATCTGAACTATATCTAACCTATACCTGACCTATATCTAATATACCTGACCTATATCTAACCTATATCTAACCTATACCTGACCTATATCTAACCTGTATCTAACCTATACCCGACCTATATCTAACCTATATCTGACCTATATCTAACCTATACCTGACCTATATCTAACCTATACCTGACCTATCTAACCTATACCTGACCTATATCTAACCTATACCTGACCTATATCTAACCTATACCTGACCTATACCTGACCTATATCTAACCTATACCTGACCTATCTAACCTATACCTTACCTATACCTGACCTATATCTAACCTATACCTGACCTATATCTAACCTATACCTGACCTATATCTAACCTATACCTGACCTATATCTAACCTATACCTACCTATATCTAACCTATACCTTACCTATCTATACCTGACCTATATCTAACCTATACCTATATCTAACCTATACCTGACCTATATCTAACCTATACCTGACCTATATCTAACCTATACCTGACCTATATCTAACCTATACCTGACCTATATCTAACCTATACCTGACCTATATCTAACCTATACCTGACCTATATCTAACCTATACCTGACCTATATCTAACCTATACCTGACCTATACCTATATCTAACCTATACCTGACCTATATCTAACCTATACCTAACCTATCTATACCTGACCTATATCTAACCTATACCTGACCTATATCTAACCTATACCTGACCTATATCTAACCTATACCTGACCTATATCTAACCTATACCTGACCTATATCTAACCTATACCTTACCTATCTATACCTGACCTATATCTAACCTATACCTGACCTATATCTAACCTATACCTGACCTATATCTAACCTATATCTAACCTATACCTGACCTATATCTAACCTATACCTGACCTATATCTAACCTATACCTGACCTATATCTAACCTATACCTGACCTATATCTAACCTATACCTGACCTATACTAACCTATACCTGACCTATACCTATATCTAACCTATACCTGACCTATATCTAACCTATACCTTACCTATCTATACCTGACCTATATCTAACCTATACCTTACCTATATACCTGACCTATATCTAACCTATACCTAACCTATACCTAACCTATACCTAACCTATACCTAACCTATACCTAACCTATATCTAACCTATACCTAACCTATACCTGACCTATACCTGACCTATACCTAACCTATACCTGACCTATATCTAACCTATATCTAACCTATACCTAACCTATACCTGACCTATATCTAACCTATACCTTACCTATCTATACCTTACCTATACCTGACCTATATCTAACCTATACCTTACCTATATCTAACCTATACCTATACCTGACCTATACCTGACCTATATCTAACCTATACCTGACCTATACCTGACCTATACCTGACCTATATCTAACCTATACCTGACCTATATCTAACCTATACCTGACCTATATCTAACCTATACCTGACCTATATCTAACCTATACCTTACCTATCTATACCTGACCTATATCTAACCTATACCTACCTCTATACTGACCTATATCTAACCTATACCTTACCTATCTATACCTATACCTGACCTATATCTAACCTATACCTTACCTATCTATACCTTACCTATACCTGACCTATATCTAACCTATACCTTACCTATACCTGACCTATATCTAACCTATATCTACCCTATACCTGACCTATATCTATACCTTACCTATCTATACCTGACCTATATCTAACCTATACCTTACCTATCTATACCTATACCTGACCTATATCTAACCTATACCTTACCTATACCTTACCTATACCTGACCTATATCTAACCTATATCCTATCTATACCTTACCTATACCTATATACCTATACCTGACCTATACCTGACCTATATCTAACCTATACCTGACCTATATCTAACCTATATCTTACCTATACCTTACCTATACCTAACCTATACCTGACCTATCTATACCTTACCTATACCTGACCTATATCTAACCTATACCTGACCTATATCTAACCTATATACCTATACCTGACCTATATCTAACCTATACCTTACCTATACCTGACCTATACCTATACCTGACCTATATCTAACCTATACCTGACCTATATCTAACCTATACCTGACCTATATCTAACCTATACCTGACCTATATCTAACCTATACCTGACCTATATCTAACCTATTTTTTATATCTAACCTATACCTGACCTATATCTAACCTATACCTTACCTATACCTGACCTATATCTAACCTATACCTTACCTATACCTGACCTATATCTAACCTATACCTTACCTATACCTGACCTATATCTAACCTATACCTACCTATACCTTACCTATCTATACCTTACCTATACCTGACCTATATCTAACCTATACCTTACCTATACCTGACCTATATCTAACCTATATACCTTACCTATACCTGACCTATATCTAACCTATACCTAACCTATACCTTACCTATACCTGACCTATATCTAACCTATACCTTACCTATCTATACCTTACCTATACCTGACCTATATCTAACCTATACCTTACCTATCTATACCTTACCTATCTATACCTTACCTATACCTGACCTATATCTAACCTATACCTTACCTATCTATACCTTACCTATACCTGACCTATATCTAACCTATACCTTACCTATCTATACCTTACCTATACCTGACCTATATCTAACCTATACCTACCTATCTATACCTTACCTATACCTGACCTATATCTAACCTATACCTTACCTATCTATACCTTACCTATCTATACCTTAATACCTGACCTATATCTAACCTATACCTGACCTATCTATACCTTACCTATACCTGACCTATATCTAACCTATACCTTACCTATCTATACCTTACCTATACCTGACCTATATCTAACCTATACCTTACCTATCTATACCTTACCTATACCTGACCTATATCTAACCTATACCTTACCTATCTATACCTTACCTATCTATACCTTACCTATACCTGACCTATATCTAACCTATACCTACCTATCTATACCTTACCTATACCTGACCTATATCTAACCTATACCTTACCTCTCTATACCTTACCTATACCTGACCTATATCTAACCTATACCTTACCTATCTATACCTTACCTATACCTGACCTATATCTAACCTATACCTTACCTATCTATACCTTACCTATACCTGACCTATATCTAACCTATGACCTATCTATACCTACCTATCTATACCTTACCTATACCTGACCTATATCTAACCTATACCTACCTATCTATACCTTACCTATACCTGACCTATATCTAACCTATACCTTACCTATACCTTACCTATACCTGACCTATATCTAACCTATACCTTACCTATCTATACCTTACCTATACCTGACCTATATCTAACCTATACCTTACCTCATACCTTACCTATACCTGACCTATATCTAACCTATACCTTACCTATCTATACCTTACCTATACCTGACCTATATCTAACCTATACCTTACCTATCTATACCTTACCTATACCTGACCTATATCTAACCTATACCTACCTACCTATACCTTACCTATCTATACCTGACCTATATCTAACCTATACCTGACCTATATCTAACCTATACCTGACCTATATCTAACCTATACCTGACCTATATCTAACCTATACCTGACCTATATCTAACCTATACCTGACCTATACCTAACCTATACCTGACCTATATCTAACCTATACCTGACCTATACCTGACCTATACCTGACCTATATCTAACCTATACCTGACCTATATCTAACCTATACCTGACCTATATCTAACCTATATCTAACCTATACCTGACCTATATCTAACCTATACCTGACCTATATCTAACCTATACCTTACCTATCTATACCTGACCTATATCTAACCTATACCTTACCTATCTATACCTTACCTATATCTAACCTATACCTGACCTATATCTAACCTATACCTTACCTATCTATACCTTACCTATACCTGACCTATATCTAACCTATACCTTACCTATATCTAACCTATACCTGACCTATATCTAACCTATACCTTACCTATACCTGACCTATATCTAACCTATACCTTACCTATACCTGACCTATATCTAACCTATACCTTACCTATCTATACCTTACCTATACCTGACCTATATCTAACCTATACCTTACCTATACCTGACCTATATCTAACCTATAGCTTACCTATCTATACCTTACCTATACCTTACCTATATCTAACCTATACCTTACCTATACCTTACCTATACCTGACCTATATCTAACCTATACCTTACCTATACCTGACCTATATCTAACCTATACCTTACCTATCTATACCTGACCTATATCTAACCTATACCTTACCTATATACCTGACCTATCTAACCTATACCTACCTATCTATACCTTACCTATACCTGACCTATATCTAACCTATACCTTACCTATCTATACCTTACCTATACCTGACCTATATCTAACCTATACCTTACCTATACCTGACCTATATCTAACCTATACCTTACCTATCTATACCTGACCTATATCTAACCTATACCTTACCTATATCTAACCTATACCTTACCTATATCTAACCTATACCTGACCTATATCTAACCTATACCTTACCTATACCTTACCTATACCTGACCTATATCTAACCTATACCTTACCTATACCTGACCTATATCTAACCTATACCTTACCTATCTATACCTTACCTATATCTAACCTATACCTTACCTATCTATACCTTACCTATACCTGACCTATATCTAACCTATACCTTACCTATCTATACCTTACCTATACCTTACCTATATCTAACCTATACCTTACCTATTCTATACCTTACCTATACCTTACCTATACCTGACCTATATCTAACCTATACCTGACCTATATCTAACCTATACCTGACCTATATCTAACCTATACCTGACCTATACCTGACCTATATCTAACCTATACCTGACCTATCTATACCTTACCTATACCTGACCTATATCTAACCTATACCTGACCTATCTATACCTTACCTATATCTGACCTATATCTAACCTATACCTTACCTATACCTGACCTATACCTAACCTATACCTGACCTATATCTAACCTATACCTGACCTATACCTAACCTATACCTGACCTATACCTGACCTATACCTGACCTATATCTAACCTATACCTGACCTATATCTAACCTATACCTGACCTATATCTAACCTATACCTGACCTATATCTAACCTATACCTTACCTATACCTGACCTATATCTAACCTATACCTTACCTATACCTGACCTATATCTAACCTATACCTTACCTATACCTGACCTATATCTAACCTATACCTTACCTATACCTTACCTATCTATACTTACCTATACCTGACCTATATCTAACCTATACCTTACCTATACCTGACCTATATCTAACCTATACCTTACCTATCTATACCTTACCTATACCTGACCTATATCTAACCTATACCTACCTATCTATACCTTACCTATACCTGACCTATATCTAACCTATACCTTACCTATCTATACCTTACCTATACCTGACCTATATCTAACCTATACCTACCTATCTATACCTTACCTATCTATACCTTACCTATACCTGACCTATATCTAACCTATATCTATACCTTACCTATACCTGACCTATATCTAACCTATACCTACCTATCTATAACCTATACCTGACCTATATCTAACCTATACCTTACCTATCTATACCTTACCTATACCTGACCTATATCTAACCTATACCTACCTATCTATACCTTACCTATCTATTTTACCTATACCTGACCTATATCTAACCTATACCTTACCTATCTATACCTTACCTATACCTGACCTATATCTAACCTATACCTACCTATCTATACCTTACCTATACCTGACCTATATCTAACCTATACCTACCTATCTATACCTTACCTATACCTGACCTATATCTAACCTATACCTTACCTATCTATACCTTACCTATCTATACCTTACCTATACCTGACCTATATCTAACCTATACCTATCTATACCTTACCTATACCTGACCTATATCTAACCTATACCTTACCTCTCTATACCTTACCTATACCTGACCTATATCTAACCTATACCTTACCTATCTATACCTTACCTATACCTGACCTATATCTAACCTATACCTTACCTATCTATACCTTACCTATACCTGACCTATATCTAACCTATACCTTACCTATCTATACCTTACCTATCTATACCTTACCTATACCTGACCTATATCTAACCTATACCTTACCTATCTATACCTTACCTATACCTGACCTATATCTAACCTATACCTACCTCTCTATACCTTACCTATACCTGACCTATATCTAACCTATACCTTACCTATCTATACCTTACCTATACCTGACCTATATCTAACCTATACCTTACTATCTATACCTTACCTATACCTGACCTATATCTAACCTATAACCTATCTATACCTTACCTATACCTGACCTATATCTAACCTATACCTTACTATCTATACCTTACCTATACCTGACCTATATCTAACCTATACCTTACCTACCTATACCTTACCTATCTATACCTTACCTATACCTGACCTATATCTAACCTATACCTTACCTATCTATACCTTACCTATACCTGACCTATATCTAACCTATACCTTACCTATCTATACCTTACCTATACCTGACCTATATCTAACCTATACCTTACCTATCTATACCTTACCTATACCTGACCTATATCTAACCTATACCTTACCTATCTATACCTTACCTATACCTGACCTATATCTAACCTATAACCTATACCTTACCTATATCTAACCTATACCTTACCTATACCTGACCTATATCTAACCTATATCTAACCTATACCTGACCTATATCTAACCTATACCTGACCTATATCTAACCTATACCTTACCTATCTATACCTTACCTATATCTAACCTATATCTAACCTATACCTTACCTATCTATACCTTACCTATACCTGACCTATATCTAACCTATACCTGTACCTTACCTATACCTGACCTATATCTAACCTATACCTTACCTATACCTTACCTATACCTGACCTATACCTGACCTATACCTGACCTATATCTAACCTATACCTTACCTATACCTTACCTATATCTAACCTATATCTAACCTATACCTTACCTATACCTTACCTATACCTGACCTATATCTAACCTATACCTTACCTATCTATACCTTACCTATACCTGACCTATATCTAACCTATACCTTACCTATCTATACCTTACCTATACCTGACCTATATCTAACCTATACCTTACCTATCTATACCTTACCTATACCTTACCTATATCTAACCTATACCTTACCTATCTATACCTTACCTATACCTTACCTATACCTTACCTATCTATACCTTACCTTACCTGACCTATACCTCACCTTACCTATATCTGACCTACACCTTACCTTACCCATACCTTACCTATACCTATACCTTACCTATCTATACCTTACCTTACCTGACCTATATCTAACCTATACCTTACCTATCTATACCTTACCTATACCTGACCTATATCTAACCTATACCTTACCTATCTATACCTTACCTATACCTGACCTATATCTAACCTATACCTTACCTATCTATACCTTACCTATACCTGACCTATATCTAACCTATACCTTACCTATCTATACCTTACCTATACCTACCTATACCTTACCTATACCTGACCTATCTATACCTTACCTACCTACCTATACCTACCTTACCTATATCTGACCTACATACCTACCCATATACCTATACCTATACCTTACCTATCTATACCTTACCTATTCTATACCTTACCTATACCTGACCTATATCTAACCTATACCTTACCTATCTATACCTTACCTATACCTGACCTATATCTAACCTATACCTTACCTATACCTTACCTATACCTGACCTATAACCTATATCTAACCTATATCTAACCTATACCTTACCTATCTATACCTTACCTATACCTGACCTATATCTAACCTATACCTTACCTATCTATACCTTACCTATACCTGACCTATATCTAACCTATACCTTACCTATCTATACCTTACCTATACCTGACCTATATCTAACCTATACCTTTCCTATCTATACCTTACCTATACCTGACCTATATCTAACCTATACTATACCTTACCTATACCTATCTATACCTATACCTGACCTATACCTCACCTTACCTATATCTGAACTTACCTACCCATACCTTACCTATCTATACCTTACCTATCTACCTATATCTGACCTACACCTTACCTTACCCATACCTTACCTATACCTATACCTTACCTATCTATACCTTACCTTACCTGACCTATACCTCACCTTACCCATACCTTACCTTACCTATACCTCACCTTACCTATATCTGACCTATACCTTTAACAGAACTCCTAAACTTAACCCTAACTCCTATCTTAGCTAACTTTAGCCACCTAGCTAGAATTTGTAACATATCATACGTTTTGAAAGTTCACAACATATTGTAAGTTCTAGAAGAAAAAGAAACGTACACCTATTAAGACGAGGTGCTGGCCAGCGGAGTAGAAAACTTGAAAATAAAAGAGAGCCGCACACTCTAGGAGCTCAGATGCAACAATGTAATGTCCAACGTTTCGACAGCCAAGCTGTACCTTACCTTACCTATACCTGACCTATACCTAACCTATAACTTACCTGACCTATACCTTACCTGACCTATACCTAACCTATACCTTACCTTACCTATACCTTACCTGACCTATACCTTACCTGACCTATACCTAACCTATACCTTACCGTACCTATACCTGACCTATACCTTACCTATACCTGACCTATACCTTACCTGACCTATACCTATACCTAACCTATACCTTACCTGACCTATACCTTACCTGACCTATACCTAACCTATACCTTACCTGACCTGACCTGACCTATACCTTACCTGACCTATGTACCTTACCTATACCTCACCTTACCTATACCTGACCTATACCTAACCTATACCTTACCTGACCTATACCTAACCTATACCTTACCTATACCTTACCTGACCTATACCTTACCTGACCTATACCTTACCTGACCTATACCTTACCTACCTATACCTCACCTTACCTATACCTGACCTATACCTATACCTAACCTATACCTATACCTAACCTATATACCTGACCTATACCTTACCTGACCTATACCTAACCTATACCTTACCTTACCTATACCTTACCTGACCTATACCTTACCTGACCTATACCTAACCTATACCTTACCGTACCTATACCTGACCTATACCTTACCTATAC